>NC_142944.1:53255014-53267514 GCF_046866305.1 Octopus bimaculoides
TTCTCTGTGTATCAATCCATTCATCCACCACCACCACCTCTCTACCTATCTGTCTATCTACCTATCCATCCATCCATCCACCCATTCATCTATCTATCTGTCTGTCAACAGAGAAAGAGAGAGAAAGAGGGAGAGAGAGAAGATAGGGAGATATACCGGTTAAAATGCAAAAATTAAGCTAATTATCAGTGAAATACAACAAGGCAAGTGATAGTATGGTATAATCCAATGAAGTTCCTTTGTCAATGTATGTCTGGCAGATAAACATACAACAAGATTAAAAGAAACACACACTCTAAATCAACAAAAGAAAGACCAACAAAATCAAGGAGAAACAAGCGAAAATAATTATTTTTGAACTTGTGGTTTATAAATGAACATACAATACAGAATGTGCTCAACGATGCGTAACAGTGAAAAGAAAGAGTGTGTGTGTGTGACTGTGTGTGAGTGTGGTTATATATAAATGACATATCCAATATTTACATGTCTATCACAGAGTATACATATATATATATATATATATATATATATATATATGAATACCACCTATTCCCCTCCATTTTCTTATTGCTATATATATATATATATATATATATATCAACTTTAAATAGAGCTCAAAATATATATATATATATTCAGAATATATATATATATATATATATATATATATATATATATATATATATATATATATATATATATATATAATATGTATGTATATAATATGTATGTATATATATATATATATATATATATATATATATATATATATATATATATATATATATATATATATATATATATATATATATATATATATATATATATATATATAGTTATACATGCGCGCGATAACACAGTAAGTGTTCGATCGTTTGAGTACCCGAAGAAATTTAGGTTTGAGCTCTTGATGACCTGAAATAATTAGGAAATTACAACTTTTGAGTTAGTAAACTAACCAATATATGATTTCATGATAGTATCCCCAGATGTACCATCTTAATTTATAAAGAAAATGTCTAACAAGAATGTGTTAGCAAGTGCTACATGCCTGGCATTTCAAAATATAATCAACTTTGCTGTTTGTTGCATATTATAGAATGACGTGATAGATGAATGAATTGATTATCTTAAAGGAAAAATTCCATCTGTATATTAATTATAATTATTTTTATTTTCATTTGTTTATTTATTGCTTTACAACTTTGCTACTGTTCTCCAAATACTGAATGCCAATTAGATTCATTTAAGTTTTGCTATAAACCTTTATATATTCTGTAATTTGATTGAATTGCTGCTTTCTAATGTTAATAATTTTGGAGATAATCAACAATGTGAACTAAAGTATAGAATTTTTCCCCAAAAAGAGTATTTCGAGGATAATCAAATATATATTTGTAAATCTATATTTGCAAGTTAATGTGCGGCATGATGTTTATCTAACGAAGAAATACACCGAAGTATCAACAATTGAGACACGTGTTCAATTTTTACTTTGTTATTACTACTTGTTGCATTTCACGTTGGTTTGGAATATTTGTACATGATATTTTACAAACATCTAGATTTATGTTTTTGTGCGCAAATGTTTGCGTGTGTGTGTATGTGTATGCTTGTATGCGCGCGTAAATATCCGTTACAAAGTGCGGTGGAAGGTGGCACGCTACCTAAAGATATTTTTTGCTGATAATACTGGGAAAGTGAGCTGATTATATTACGCAATGGATCCCACCGGCTTATGTAATAACGACAACCCACTTGCTGAAACATATGTCACATAAAGCGTAAAATACAAATTAGGTTTATGTATGAATATATATATATATAGAAAGAAAGAAAGAAAGAAAGAAAGAAAGAAAGAAAGAAAGAAAGAAAGAAAGAAAGAAAGAAAGAAAGAAAAGAAAGAAAGAAAGAGAGGGTGAGGAGGGAAGATAAATATATGCACAATTTCTCTCTTACACAAACATGCATATGTTTGGGCTCGCTATCTTCAAAGAACTTTCTTCGTAGTCTTCGAAGCAAAAGTCACGTGACCGTCTTCAACGAGAGTTCACTGAAGATTGCTGCATTTAGGTTTTAAATACAGGACTTTGTACCTTTGACCTTTACATTGCCAAAGCAAACGATTAAATCCAATAAAACCAAAAATAACTAAAACTATTAACGTATCCTGTTCCTACGAAAACGACACCTAAATTTACACACTTGAATAAATTCTAAATAACAACATTGCCCCAAATTTAATCAAACATTTCTCCAAAACACCACTCCATAACACCCTACTCGAAACCCTAATTACCATTCCACTCAAACCCACATATCCAAGGAAGATTTTAACTCAACAGAGACTATATGGAGCCAAGATTAACCCCGATGCATCACAGTCCGACGGCGTGTGTGTTTGTGTGAATTTCACCATCCATTATGACATTTTCTAAACCGTTGTAGTGTGATTTCAGGGGCAGTTATTCCTGCAGATCGACTGGTCATGCAAAGCTTCGCTCGGTGGATCACGAATCGCTTCTGTCTCTGGTTTCCATTTGGTGGAACATTTCTAATCATGGTTTTTCCATGACTGAAACTTAAACTGAGTTTTTCAACGCAATAAGAAAGGGAGGGAAAGTTATGTTGATCTCGGCAGGATACGAACTTAAACTGACACAAACAATGCCACTAGTCATTTTGTCAAACGCCTTATCGATTCAAATAATCTACCGCCGAAAACAATAATTAAAGACATCAAGTGAGTCCAAGTCTCATGGGTGTGTACGTGTGTACGTGAGTATATATTGGTGCGAGAGAAAGAGACAGGGATAGAGGGAGTGGAAGAAAGACTAGATGCGTAGATAGCAATAAAGAAAAGGAGAGAGAGAGAATCAAATAGTTAAATTAAATATAAACTGTAAAAAAATAAATTATTGTAGGAGACAGATACAGAGAGAAATATAAGACAAATACGTTGAGAAATAAATTAGATGTAGAAGAGAAGTAAAATCTTGAGGTGAAAATATAAAACTAATTAATGAGACGGCTGGAAAGGTGTACAAAACACATAACTAAAAGTAAAGAATAAAAACTAAAGAAAATAATAACTTGGGCGAAGAAAATAGCCCGGATGTATACGGAAAATTAACAAAGCAACAATAGGTACAGAGTGAAAGAGACTCACAGACGAATAGAATGACAGATGAAGTTGATTAAATAAATCGAAATCAATAAGGCGATATGTAACCACGTTTTTCTTACCCTTCGTCGTCGTCTTCTTCTTTTCAGACAGAAACAACAAAGCAATTAAATGAACAAATAAATCACAAAAAAAAATCACTCGCAAGATTAGCAACAAATTGTAACAGTATTACGTTAATTCATACATTTATGCGCGCACACACACACACACACACACACACACATAGATGGGATTATGTGAATATGGGTGTATGTGTATGTATGTGTGTTTAAATGTTTCAATGTATGTTTTCTCCATTTTTTTCTTCGCTCTCTTCCCTCTACCTTATAAACACTCTCAGGATTAGTAAAAATTTGTTAAAACGAAAACAAAGAAAAGAAAAGAAAAGAAAAGAAAAGAAAGAAAAGAAAAGAAATAATAGAGTTTCACTGACTCAAAAAAAGGAAAAGTCCTCGAACTTCAGATTCCGCTTCTTATTACTAACAAACTCAAAATCATGAAACTTTATCGACGTTATACACTCTTTATCTGTCTGTCTGTCTGTCTGTCTGTCTGTCTGTCTGTCTGTTTGTCTGTCTGTCTGTTTGTCTGTCTCTCTGTCCGTCTGTCTGTTTATCTATCTATCTATCTATCTATCTATCTATCTATCTATCTATCTATCTATCACGCTCTATCTGTCTATCTATCTATCTATTTGTATATATGTCTCTATCTACCTATCTAACTATCTGTCTATCTAACAGACTGTGTGTGTGTGTGTGTGTGTGTGTGTGTCTGTTTGTCTTGCCGTCCGTCTGTCGGTCTATCAATCTATCTGTTTGTCTGTTCATATATATATATATATATATATATATATATATATATGTGTGTGTGTGTGTGTGTGTGTGTGTGTGTGTGTGTGCATCTATACATATGCATGTATATGTGTGTGTGTATGTATGTGTGTGTGAAGAGATAGTAATAATAAAAATTCGATAGACGCACCAGTAACTATAAAATAAATAGCATTATAGGAAAAAGAAGAGGTGTGTGTATGTGTATGTGTGTGTGTGTGTGTCAGATCATAAAAATAAAAATAAACAAGAAGAAAAGAAATTCTTATGAGTCAGCATGTAATGGTCAAAGCGATCGTTCGATATCTTCAAAACTTCTTTGAGAATGGTTAACAAAGCAAGACTTATTACCATTGTTGGTGAACCTGAAATTTGAGGTCGTAAAAATTTAATCGTGGGGTCAAGAAGGTAAAGGCATAATCTTCAGATTAAGATGGCAACGCTTTAATCTTCAGATTAAGCATGTAAGCTCTTGTATGTAAATAGTTAAACACTACAATTACGCATTGAATTACGCGATCGCATAAATCAATTCAATTCGATAAAGATATTAAATAAACAAAACGAACAGAAAGCAAAAACGCAAAATAAAAAATAAAAATAAACGTGTAATGGCAGTCTGGAGAAGAGAATTCTAACACTTCCGCAGTTCAAATTCTTCAGTCACCAAAGAAAAATAAATAAAATAAAATAAAATGAATATATATAAATAAATAATTTAATAATAATAATAATAATAACAATAATAATAATAATAATAATAATAATAATAATAATAATATTCTGTTGTGTCTGGGGAGAGTCATTCTCTTTTGGTGCCTTATAATTTAACACACTCACCGGTGAAATTTCCACTCATTTCTTTTTCATTTTTTTGAAATTTTCGTTGCGTCTTGCAACCTTTTCAATAGTTTTGATTAACCCTAATTTTACTGGTGAGTGTGTTGGATAATAAGGCACTAAAAGAGAAAGACTCTCCCCAGACACAACAGAATATACTTCAACACACGAACTCACATAAAGAATCTTGCAAACCAAATCCCAAAACGAAATAATAATAATAATAATAATAATAATAATAATAATAATAATAATAATAATAATAATAATAATAGTTTTAAATTTTGTCCCAAGAGCAGCAATTTTTTTTTGTGGGGAGTGGGGGGGAGTCGATTACATCGACTCCAGTGTGTAACTGTTACTTATTTAATCGACCCCGAAAGGATGAATGGCAAAGTCGACCTCGGTGGAATTTGAATTCAGAACGTAGCGACGGACGAAATGGCGCTAAGCATTTTCTCCTGCGTGCTAATGATTCTGCCAGCACGCCGCCTTATAATGCATTCAAGTTTTGGCATAAGGCCAAAATGTTCGCGGGAAGGGGTAAGTCGATTACATCGACCCTAGTATTCAACTGGTACTTATTTTATCGACCTCGAAAGGATGGAAAGGCACAGTGGACCTCGGTGGGATTTGAACTCAGAACGTAAAGACGGGCGAAATTCTTAACAACAACACCATAAAAAGGCTCTGCTTGAAAATATGTCAGAAGGTTGCTCTCGTGACGACATATCCTATTGACATCGTCAACAATTTTATTCCTATCATTTGGGACATGTTTATACTACATGTTTTTTATGCGAAAAAACAAAAACTCACCAACTTTTCCAAAGAGTTACTCTTTTACTCCTTTACTTGTTTCAGTCATTTGACTGTGGCCATGCTGGAGCACCGCCTTTAGTCGAACAAATCGACCTCAGGACTTATTCTTTGTAAGCCTAGTACTTATTCTATCGGTCTCTCTTGCCGAACCGCTAAGTTATGGGGACGTAAACATACCAGCATCGGTTCTCAAACGATGATGGGAGAACAAACACAGACGAAGGGCTTCTTTCAGTTTCCGTCTACCAAATCCACTCACAAGGCTTTGGTCGGCCCGAGGCTATAGTAGAAGACACTTGCCCAAGGTGCCATGCAGTGGGACTGAACCCGGAACCATGTGGTTGGTAAGCAAGCTACTTACCAGACAGCTACACCTGCGCCTAATTTTTCCATGCATTTATTAAGTCTGCTAGATTGCGTTCGATAATTCGAGCTTGTCACATTTTTAATCATCAGTTAACAAGTATTTCTGAAGCAACACCGCTTTTAATGCTAATTAATGCAAAAAGTTCCATGTGAAAAGTTACGATTTCGATCTTAATTGAGTCCACAATTCAGGAGTGTAGATGACCTCAAACTGGGCTTCAGCGCTGTACTGGAAATACTCCGGTTTTCTACCCTTCCAGTATCTTATATATATATAAATGTATGAAAGTGGGATCTGAGCGCAGTGCGTCAGAACAAATACTTAGAGGCGTTCGGTCAGACTTTCTTATAGATGAGTTTTCGCAATCCACCTTTCTTGATTGACACAGAATATTATTTTTGCAATATTAATACTCTATGGTTAAACGATGATGATGATGATGATGATGATGATATGGATTTTGAATCACCCTGTATAAGAAGCCCCACATACACATGCAAAAATACATACACACATATACCTACATACCTACACATTTATATATATTTATGTGTTTGAGTAGACAGAGAAATAGGCACATAGAATTACAAATGGGCAGAAAGGCACACAGACAGTCAATCAGACAATCAGATAGATACTTAGATTAATTGATAGATAGACAAAAACAGACATATATATATATATATATATATATATATATATATATATATATATATATATATATATATATATATATATATATATGTATATATATAAATGTGTATATATATATATAAATGTATATATATATATACAAGAATGTATATATATGCATATATATATATATGTATGTATGTATATATATATATATATATATATATATATATATATATATATATATATATATATATATATATATATATATATATATATATATACAGAGAGAGAGAGGGAGACAGAGAGAGAGAGAGAGAAATAGATAGATATATAATAGACAGATTGACAGACAGACAGGCAGTCAGAAAATTAGACTAGGATGTTAATCAAATCTACTAATCCAATTATGTTCATCTCTGCCTTGATCTTTTCTTTATTTTGTGACCCATATATGGCCACCCACCCATCCACGTCACGACATAAACAACCAACGCAGCCAATAAAAACCACCTTCCCAACATTTACTTTACCTATGGAAATACCTGTAATATTCCTATTCATGTCGGGCTGCAATCTAAGTTGTCTACAACGACTTGACTTGAATATGTATATGCACGTGTGTATGTGTTTGTGCATGAGTATACACACACACACACACACACACACACACACATATATATATATATATATATACATTCTCTCGTATACACACATACACACATTGTGTGTGTTTATATGTGTGCATGTATATATATATATATATATATATTTGTGTGTGTGTGTATACACACATACATTTTAATATATATATATATGTATGTATGTACATACACACATATATATATGTATATATAAAATAGTGCCCCAGCATGATCACAGCCTTTTGGCTGGAACGCATAGAGGGAATACTTATGAATGTGTATGTGTATATATATATATATATATATATATATATATATATATATATATATATATATATATATATATATATATACATACATGTATATATATATGCATGTGTGTGTGCGTATACATACGCACACTCACACACACACATATATATATATGCACGCAAATTTTTATATCCATAAAAACAAGAACGTGGCTCTTCTTTTTATTTAGTTTTTATGTATATTTACTCACCTAGTGACCTACCTGCTTCTTTTCTATAATCAACAACACCTCTAACTCCAACACCAAACCCGCCGCGTTATACTTCGTGACTAACAAAAAAAACCCCACTTATATGTATTAGGGGTGCTTATACACAGTCAACACACGAACGCGTATATACCATCACACACACAACGGTGTATAGATGTGTATACAGTTTAAAGTATGATTCACAATGTAGACATTCGATTACAAAACTCTGAGTAATGTTAGGCTGAATCAATACTCAAACAGATATCTCTTACTCCAACATGTGCTCAGCTCTGTTTTCATTACTTTGTACACCTATATATATGTATTCACTTGTTTCAGTCATTTGACAACGGCCATGCTGGAGCACCACCTTTTATTCGAACAAATCGACCCCCAAGACTTATTGTTTGTAAACCTAGTCTGCTAAGTTACGGAGTTGTAAACACACCAGCATTGGTTGGCAAGCGATGGCGTGGGATACGAACTCAGATGCACAAATATATATATATATATATATATATATATATATATATATATATATATATATATATATATATATATATATATATATATATATATATATACGACGGGCTTCTTTCAGTTTCCGTCAATCAAATCCACTCACAAGGCTTTGGTCGGCTCGAGGCTATAGTAGAACATACTTTCCCAAGGCGGCGTGACTGAACCCAGAACCATGTGTTTGAGAAGTAAGCTCTTTACCACACACCCTCACTGGCACCTATATATATATATATATATATATATATATATATATATATATATATATATATATATATATATATATAAATATATATATATATATATATATATATATATATATATATATATATATATATATATATATATATATATATATATATATATATATATATATATATATATATATATATATATATGTATATATATATATATGTATAGAGAAAGAGAGAGAGAGAGAGAGAGAGAGAGAGAGTTAGGTAGATAAAGAGAGATACACATACATGCATATATATATATACACATGTATATATATATTTATATATATATACATGTGTATATAAATACAGATATATAAGTATATAAATATAAACATACATATATATACATATATAAATCTATACATATGTATGTATATATGTATGAATGTATATATGTGTACGTGTGTGTGTATGTATGTATGCATGGACAATCGTGTGTATATATTTGTGTCTGTACAAGTAAATGAGAGAGAGAGAGAGAAAGAGAGAGAGAAAGAGAGAGAGAAAGAGAGAGGGAAGGAGAGAGATGGAATGAAAAATAGTGTGAGTGTATGTATGTGTGTGTGTGTGTTTGTGAGTGCCTCTGTGTGTGTGTGTGTGTGTGTGTGTGTGTGTGTATGTGTGTGTGTGTAGTTCGTTTGTATTTAAGTCGCACCAGACAGTCCTCTCATATCTCATTCTTAAACCTCAAGCGTTACCTGTTTTCGTTTGACCTGAACAGGTGTCATTGCGCAACGTCGAGTGTCTTTGTTTTGTTTCCTTAGTAACGGTACCGTTATGACTTACCTGTTCTTCCCTCACACACAACTTTGGCCATGCACACACATCCTTTTCCCTCTCTGTCTCTTCTTCTTAGCATTTCTCTCTGTCAACTCTGTCTCTGAAATCTGTCTCTGAGTTACATACACACATGCAGACATACATACATGCATGCATGCATACATAGGGTAAATAGATACATACATACTTAAATACATACATACCTACATGTGTATATATATACATATATATATATATGTATATATGTATGTATATATACATATATGTATATATTCGTATGAATTTATGAATGTAGATATATATGAATGTATGTATGCATGCATGTATGTATGTATCTCTCTCTCTCTCTCACTCTCTCTCTTTCTCTGTATATATATATATATATATATATATATATATATATATACATATATATACATGAATTTATATACTTGCTCATATTTGTATATGTGTTTTGTATATGCGCGTGCACGTGTGTGTGTGCGCGCGCGCATGCTAGGTGTCAATAGCTAACCTAACATTTAAATAAACTTGGAAATATGTCTTCTTTTACTGATATGTCGTAGTGGCCATGCTGGGGCTTCGCTCTCAAAGTCTTAGTCGGTCACCCTCTCCCTTCTAATCACTAAATCAAACTCCTTTTGTCAAACCGTTATACGAACTTGCACGTATCTAACCTAAATAGGAGACCCTAAATGTAGACGTAATATCGCTGGAAATAGCAGTCCCTATCTCTCTCAAATTCACACTGAATTGATTAGAACACGAAGCAGTGTCTATCTATATAGGCCTCGATACTTCCAAAACGACTATATGGTCACAGTTGAAATGTATGAGGTCATATGCCTGCTTTGTCTCTGAATAATAATCTTGATGGTCATAGCTGGAATGACTTGATTCTCCTCGTTCAGAGTTAGCATGACATGTTTAAATAACTGCTACAACAACCTGTTGAATAACGGGCCAAAAAAGAAGACTTTACCTTGTAGCTTGATATTCTACAAATAGCAATTAAATCGCTAAGGACTTGCCCTATTAATTTAAAAACAAAACAAAACGATACATTTGGCAAATGTAGACTTAGATATTCAAAAGAACAATATGACCAAACTGGAACGTGTTTGATCATAGATTTGGTAGATTAAGGTTGACACGGGATTAAATAACAACAAAAGTAACCACAACGGCAACAACTACCGAGAAGGATCGCCTTCCTGAAAATCAAACCATAATGTGGATTTCTGTTACATGGAATTATTCCTTCTTTTGAGTTCCATGTTACAGTTTTGTAGGTAGCAATTAGAAATTTTCGGACCAGCAACATAGCAATTTCAATGCAATATTTAGTCTAATCTCGTTTAATATATATATATATATATATATATATATATATATATATATATATATATATATATATATATATCTATGTATGTATGTATGTATGTATGTATGTATGTATGTATGTATGTATGTATGTATACACTTTGCTCTTTTATTTGTTTCAGTCATTTGACTACGGTAATGCTGGAGCACCGCCTTTAGTCGAACAAATTGACCCCAAAACTTATTCTGTGTAAGTCTTGTACTTATTCTATCGGTCTCTTTTGCCAACCGCTAGTTTACAGGAGTGGAGACATACCAACATCGGTTGTCAAGCGATGGTGAAGGGACCAACACAGACACACAAACGCATTCATAATACATACATACATATATACATGCATATATATATATATATATATATATATATATATATATATATATATATATATATATATATATATATATATATATATATATATATATATACCGGAGTAAGCACATGAAATGTGCAACAAGGTGGAAAAAAGAGTACTCAAATACCAGAGGTAGAGTAATATGCTTTATTTAAAAGCAGCAGAAATATAACAAAAAAACCGTTACTCTGAGTTTCACGTTCCCGTTCATCGGACAGTTTTGTTAGAAAATCTAACAAAACTGTCCGATGAACGGGAACGTGAAACTCAGAGTAACGGTTTTTTTGTTATATTTCTGCTGCTTTTAAATAAAGTATATATATATATATATATATATATATATATATATATATATATATACGATGGGCTTTAGTCGGCCCGAGTCTATAGTAGAAAACACTTGCCCAAGGTGCCACGCAGTGGGACTGAACCCGGAATCATGTGGCTGGAAAGCAAGCTACTTACCACACAGCCACACCTGCGCCTATATATGTATAAACTAATACACTTAACACGTATTATCAAGGATAACTTGCTATCAACGTCCACGTTATTTACGTTATTTACATTTGACGGATATTTGTCCTCATCTTGTTTCTTGTTAACACAACGTTTCGGCTGATATACCCTCCAGCCTTCATCAGGTTTTCTTGGGGAAATTTCGAACCAGGGTTCTCATTCCTAAGGTATTTTTCGATGTTGTTATTATTATTATTATTATTATTATTATTATTATTATTATTATCATTATTATTATCATTATTATCATTATTATTATCACTATTACTATTATTATTATTATTATTATTATTATTATTATTATTCAGGTCACTGCCTGGAATCGAACTCGGAATCCTGGGGTTAGTAGCCCGTGCTCTTAACCACTATGCCATATGCCCATGGGCATAGAACATCCACCTTGCTTTCGCTAATCGCTTGAGGACAGCCCGAAAGTGGCGATGAGACTTTGCGTTTCACTTTGACGCATTTAAGATGTGTCAGCTGGACGAGATAGATGACTACGAGTGGTGATTTGGGAATTTATTTGGCAAAGCAAAAAAAAACAAGCAAAAATTTTTTTTAAAGCAGATATGACCTCGACAAATTTTAAACACGAATCTCAGAGAGCGGAAACAAATGTTGCAATACTCTCTATCCGTCACTCTACCAACTTTTACAATAGATTGCCTTACATTCTATGCATGTGGATGTATAAATGTATATGTATCTATATATATATATATGTGTGTGTGTGTATGTCTATAAATATACACAAATATATACATATACATACATACATACATATATACATATATATATATATATATATATATATATATATATATATATATGGGAGATTATACAAAAAATAACAACAGACGAGGACAGGTG
>NC_142944.1:53272514-53282514 GCF_046866305.1 Octopus bimaculoides
GTACACACGTGCATACAAACACATATCTATCTATCTATCTATCTATCTATCTATATATATATATATAACCACATATATAACCATGTGCATACACACAAATATATATATACACACACATATATTTATATTTATCTGTGTGTGTATAGTACACGCTTTAGCACAGTTTAAGTCTAGTAAAGTCATGCATTCAGTCACAAGACATTGGTCGTACGTAGCAGAACCTACCAAGCTGATGTTCTACGCAGGAGTATCGAACCAAAATCTCGTGGATACGAAAAAGAACTTCTTAAAAGCATACCCATGCCAGTGCAGATGTATTTGAATAAATAAAGATCTCAGATTTTGCCACAAGGACAGTCATTTTTAGGGTGAGGGGATGAGTCGATGAATGGTACTTATTTTATCGATTCCGAAGGGATGAAAGACAAAGGTCGATCCCGGCGGAATTTGAACTCAGAACGTAGCGACGTGCGAAATACCGCTAAGCATTTCGTGCAGCGTGCTAACGATTCTGCCAGCTCGCCACCTTATGTATTTGTAAAAATAATCATTCACAATTGTTGTGGGGTGTAATGACGTATTGCCACATTCACAAGGTAATAGCGTTAACAATTAATTAAGGCATATAAGATTTAACTAATTTAGACATATACTAATTTAATAGTTTAGATTCATAGTAATTAACCAATTAAGATACGCACTTCTTGAACAGTTTACATACACACTACTTAAGAAATTTAGATTATTCTACTTTGCTATGTTGACACAATGAAATAATTTGGAGATTATTTAATTCCATTTACATTTGAACGATTTGAGACTCCAGTCATTGCATTTTTGTTTCATTAGATTTTTATTGATTTTCCGTCTTTGCGTCTTGAGTTCAAATGCTGCCGAGGTCCACTTTACTTTTCATCATTTCGAGGTCGATAAAATAAGTACGAGTTGACCACTGGGATCGATGTAATCGACTTAACCCTACCCCGGAATTACTGGCCTTTTACCAGAATTTGAAGCTACTGTTATTATCATTATTATTATTATTATTATCATTATTATTATTATTATTATTATTATCATTATTATTATTATCATTATTATTAATGTTGCTGTTGTTGACTGATCTATGATCAAATGTGTTACAGTTATGACCACCCCCATCAATTTGTCGGTGCAATATATCCAGTGAGCGCTCCCTTTTCATTAATACGCTTCGGTGTTATTACGAGACTGATTCGTCTGGCATTTTCATCATATCAGTTTGGTAGCTCTGATTACATTACATCAGGGCTACCCAATTAGCCTTAAAAAATTTCACGTGACTCAAGTCACACTAGAATGGTTATTCATGTTGCTTACCCTAGGATTATGTTAGGATTGGACTTGGGCATTGCAAACATGCAAAAGACTTTGACAATCAATTGCACAGTCCTTTACTATATTGCATCAGTAAAATGTTTTTCCTTGTTGTGGTTTGTAGTTACGGACGATAATATTACTGTGGTTGTTGTTTAGTTCCATGTCAAATACAACTGAGCAAACTTAAAGCCATTGGCACTCTTAAAACATCCCGGTGTATCTAGGACTACGTTATCCAATGTCACCGCTTTTAAGACCATCAGTGTTGCAGTATTTTGGTTTAATCCTGGATTCGCAGAACCACAGTCAAAACCAATGCAGCTACGACAACCCCAATTTTCTTTCCGACTTTGGATTATTCAACTGTTTTTTTACGACATTAAGTCGTAATTTGAGTAAAATTTCGTTCCTATTTCTAGCAAGTCGATCGACTCCGTCGAAATCTCTTACAACGTTTATAGTACATAGTTTGCAGATAGTCAGGCGTTTATCTAATTTATCTCTCATAGAAATGTTAATTAATGAACTTAATCAGTGGAGTTTTTAATTACAGAAACAGTCGAGATGGCAAATAACCTGCTCAACTTTTGCACTCTGCCGTTAAGACTCCAGTTTATTCAGTTGTGTGTATGTGTGTGTATATGTATGAGTATGTATGTGTGTGTGTGCGTGTGTGTGTGTGTGTGTGTGTGTGTGTGTGTGTGTGTGTGTGTGTGTGTGTGTGCATGTGTGTCTGTATCTGTGAATTGCTTATAATTGTATTTAAATATATTCTCCAATCAATAAATCAAGACCTCATTTACTATACAAATGCATTCTTTCATTTTCAGATACAATCACATCTCCAAATTCGTATAGTGGCTCAAAGAATTCTCATACTCTTACCTAATACGTCACTAAATTAACCCATGCATACATACATACACCTACTTACCAACCAACCTACCTACCTACCTACCCAGCCAGCCAGCCAGCCAGCCAGCCAGCCAGCCAGCCAGCCAGCCAGCCAGCCAGCCAGGCCTACCAATCAGTCAGCAAGCCATCTATCCATCTATCTATCTATCTATCTATCATCTGTCTGTCTTTCTCTGTCTGTCTGTCTGTCTGTCTGTCTGTCTCTGTCTCTGTCTCACTCTCTCTCTCTTTATATATATATATATACGCAGAGCTATGAAAATTGCTATCTATAATTCCGAGTTATCAGTAGAATGAAGTGAGTCTCGACATTATAGAACTTTTTCAGTATTTGAAACCCTCTCTAAACGCGAAAAGTCTAATAATAAATGTAAGTTTTCTAACTACTCATTGAGTTAAGAAGCGTTTTGTTGAAAGTCATGAGTAGTTTATATTTGGTAAAAAAAAAATGCGATGAAATTAAAAAAGAACAAGAGCACTCAGAGGGTGCAAACCTCCGCCAAGGCAACACCAACGTCCGCTGAACGATTAGCCAGAGATGATTTTTAAAATGAGAATATTTGAAATAAACTCGACTGATCTCATAAACGAGAATACTAAAAATTAACTCGACCGATCTCAAAAATTAAGTAAAAAAAAAACAGGAAAAATAATCCAGAATCATTGTCCGATACCGGATCGATGCCAAAATCTAATCAGTTCGTGCCAGTCACAAAGCCAAACATCCCTGAAAGTATCATCGGAATCCATCCAGCGGTTCTTGGGAGATCTTGCCCGCGGACAAACAAACAAATACGACTGAAAACAATACCTCTACTACCTTCGCTAAGGCGGAGGTAGTAAAAGGAAAGTTTTAAAATCTCACTAACATTGACAATTTCGATAGTTGCAACAGAAATCTTTCATAATCATACATCTAAACACAAGCGTGAATTGAGCGTCTTCTACAGATAGCATCGGACCAACCAAAGCCTGGCAGTTGGATTTGGTAGATGTAAACTGAAAGAAGCTCCATCGCATGTGTGTGTGTGTGTGTGTGTGTGTGTGTGTGTGTGTGTGTGTGTGTGTGTGTGTGTGTGTGTGTGTGTGCGCGTGGTGTGAGGTGTGTGTGCATATGTGTATGGTATGTGCGTGTGTGTGTGTGTGTGTGTGTGTGTGTGTGTGTGTGTGTGTGTGTGTGCATCTACGTGTGTTTCTTTGTGTCAGTGTTTCCCACCACCACTTGACAGCCAGTGTTGGTGCGTTTACATTTCCGTAGCTTAACAGCTCGGCAAAAGAGACCGATAGAAGTATCAGGCTTAAAAAAAAAAAAAAAAAGTAAGGAGGAGTTGCGATTCGTTCGGCTAAAGTACTTCAAGGTTAACCGCGTAACACACAAACACAGCGTAGAAAGTACAATAGTTTTGTGAATTGTTAGAATGCAGACAAATTAAAAGTCGGTACATAAAATCATAAATGAAATTAGAAACAGAAGATGAACAGGGAATACACAAAACGTAGAATAAATAAACAAATAAATATGACGTAGTGGTTAAGAGCGCGGGCTACTAACGCCAAGATCTCGAGTTCAATTCCAGGCAGTGACCTTAATAATAATAATAATAACAATAATAATAATAATAATAACATTGAAAAATACCTTAGGAATGAGAACCCAGGCTCGAAATTTCCCCAAGACACCTGATGAAGGCTGGAAGGTATATCAGCCGAAATGTTGTGTTAACAACAAACAAGATGAGGACAAATATCCGTCAAATGTAAATAATGAAGATAGAAATGAAATGAAATTAAGGGCCTAATGGTGGTCTCAATTGTTATCTTTACTGCATTTTCTAGTTAAAAGTAGAAGTAGTAGTAGTAGTAGTAGTAGTAGTAGTAGTAGCAGTAGTAGTAGTGTTTGCTGTCGTTTTGCTACGGCACAACCATGATCGAGCGTATTTATGGTTAGAGAGAATCCGGTCGTGGCAATCCCGTCTTTGTTGTAAATCAGGGATTAGCATATAAACCAACATGGCTCATTCACCTTAAACGTTGTAGGTAGTCTCTACGTGGTTGGTCGGCTGCAACAAATAGTAGCCGAATCTGTTTGACATCAAAGTCTACCGTCTTAAAAATAGGATTCGTTTAAGAAGGTGACTTTAAGTTCTCTGCGCGCAAGATAAAGAAAAGAAAAGAAATGGGATGGCCATAGATGGAACGCCTTTGATCATAGGTCTCCTCACCCGGAGGTCACCTTGGGGGCCGTCCTCCTCAGCGGGCTCGAATCACGCAGGGACCTCCAAGTCCAGCCCCTATTCAGTAGATCAGTGATCAAAGACATTCCAACCATGTCCATCCCATCTATTTGCAGTTTCTAACATAAGCAGAACGTCATACTATTTTTTTGTGGGGGGGGGGGGGGCTCGATCTACGGTCGATGTAACTGGTACTTGTACTTGACTGGGGTTTATTTCATCGACCACCCCCCACCCCACCAAAGGATGAACGACAAACTTGGCGACTCTGGTTCGATTTCTGTGCTTAGATATGCTTCTTTTGCTTGTTCGTGTGTAGGAGGCAAGGGAGACAGATAAATTTTTTACGATATTATAACAATGTTCAGGAGTGTTCTATATGTGGTCTGGATGTCTGGAGTTGGGAGGGTGGCATTTTCTTTTCTTTTTGTTATGTCAGAATAGAAACTGTGGATTTGAAGCCTGCTGTGGCGACAGAGCGTGCCCCTCGTATGTCCAGCTGGTATTTCATTTTCAGTATATTTGTTCCGTTGTTTAAGTTGTATGTGGGTGTGGCCTATTTACAATGTGATATGGTGCAAAAAGCTCTGTTTTGTGTTCATTGTAGTTTATTGTGGTTTGTTGTGGAGAGATTAACGGCTAGATAGGGTAAGCGTAACCCAGAGTGAAACTAATGTATTGTTTACAACCTATTGTTGTTTCTTTCTGCTGGACAAATTGTGATACCTGTAATTGTTTTCTAAGTGTGTTTCTGTGTCATTTTGCTTTCATAATTTGTGTGCGTGTTGTGAATGTTGTTGATGAGTTGTGTGTAACACGTAATATTGGTTTCAAATTTTGGTACAAGGCCACCAAGTTCAGTAGAAGCGGTAAGTAGATTACATCGACCTCAGTACTCACCTGGTACTTATTTTATCAACCTCAAAAGAATAAAAGGCAAAGTCGATCTCGGCGGAATTCGAACTCAGGACGTAAAGACGGACACAATACCGCTAAGCATTTTCCAGGTCTGCTAACGATTCTGCCAGCACACCACCTTTGTAATATTAGTATTTTAGTATCTTTGATTGTGTGGTATATCTATATTTACTGTGTTGTATACGTTGTTTTGTTGTATTTGAAACATTGGATTTGCTGCGTACTACATCATATCCAAATTGAGCCGGATATTTTAATGATTTAAATAGGGTTGGAAAAGTTGTGCAATTATGCCTGTAGAATGGAAGATCGTATTAATATAGATCAAAAATTGTGGCTTAGACGACATACGTATTCATTTAGAATTTCATTCGATAAATCATAGGTACTGGAAATATTCTTCTTGAACATCTAATCTTTTAAAATTGTTTGCATTAGATTGCATCACTTGAAGGCAGCGATCTGGCAGAATAGTTAGCACGCCGGATAAAATGCATGGCGGCAATTTGTCCGTCCTCACGTTCTGAGTTCAAATTCCGCCGAGGTCGACTTTGCCATTCATCCTTTCGGTATCGATAAAAATAAGTACCAGTCGGGCATTGGAGTCGATGTAACTGACTATCCCCTTCCCACTAAATTTCAGGCCTTGTGCCTATAGAAGAAACGATTATGTTACATCACTTGAGTTTTATTGTGTTTTAAAATTATTTTGCTCATTCACTTAAAGTCTGCGGTTTTTCATAATATTGATGAGCTGTTGTAGTTGATGCGGGATGTGGTGATTCTTTCAGGTACAAAGTGCTTTATGTATACGTTTGTGAGTATTTCAGACCAAAAAACCTATGAGTTTTTCCATTTTTTTCCATTGACCTTTGTCTGTCTGATCTAAAAGAGGCGGGTGAGGTTACTGTAAATCATGGCTTGATTAAAAAATGCGTACTTTCCGTTTAATTTCCCTATCGTCTTCGTGTGTGGTTGTGTTTTGGTGGTTGATTTTTCGAGAAATGAATGCTAAGGAAGGTTGCTCGGTGCTGCAGTGGGGTTTTATTATTTTATTTTTCTATTGTGATATGAGGTATGTGGTGTGACTGTTGTTGATACTGCTACTAATTACTCTAGTGTGTTACTATTAGTTTTGTGGTTTATGTTGGATGCAAATATTTGCCAGTTTTCTATTTTCTTTATTATTATTATTATTATTATTATTATTATTATTATTATTATTATTATTATTATTATTATTATTATTATTGTTATTATTATTATTAGCTTTTCTTGTTGTTATTCCCTTGTTTTGTTATTTGATGCTGAGTTTATTTCGGTACTGTGTGGTTTGATGTATTGTCTTTGAGGCTGTCTCAAGTTTTTATGACGTTGACTATTTCTGGTGTGTAATTGGGGTTTTATTGTTTTATGTTGCTTTCTTAGATATGGTTTGTTTTTTTGTTTTTCTTTAGGTGTGTCTATAATTATTTTGTTGAATGTATGTATTGGATGTCTATGTTGGTGATTGTTGTATTGTTGAATTCTGGAAAAAAAATATATATGTATATAAAATATAAAATAAGAAATGAAAATAAAATCTTGATTTTCTTTCTAGGTGGAATTCGCTCCATTATGTTTATTTATTTATTAATTTATTTGTCTGCAAAAGAATTTCTCTTTCCTTATTGATAGGTAATGTGATGTGTTGATAACTGGTAAGTGGTCCTCGGACCACTTACCAATTATCATCATCACACACTTGCATGTTAATTGTGGTTGCGGTAGCTAGGTGTATTTCAAACGAGCTAATGTCTAGGTAAAAGTTGTTGCAGATGATTTAGTGAAGGTATGTGCTTGTGTTAATATGTAAATAGCATTACGCTACCTGTCTTATTATCTGCATTATTTGAAAGTCAGGAGGTGTTCAGTACCTTATGTCCTTGCCATTGGTGTTCTGATAATGCTCAAGTGCTGCGAATGGATGCATTATGACGACATGGTGGTAGATATGTTTTATTATGTTAACATGTTTTATTTTGTTAATTTCTTTCATATTTTTAACTTACTGAAAACCTGCGTTTTAGCGTAGAGTTACATCTTACTAGTGTACAACAATCATTTGTGCTAAATATATCGAGTACAAGATTTCATGTATTCTACGAGACCACCCCTGCCGTGGAATGTTCTACCTGTTCTGATTAAAGTATAATTTGTATTGGTGGGTGTTCTTTGCTCTTGTAATCGGAATATCTTCTGAATTATTGCTGTATATATATGCTGTGGTGATAAAAATCTTTTAATTTATAAAAGGTCTTTTATTTATTCATTTATTATAACACTGCTAGATTTTTTTTAGATTTTCGCACCTTTTTTACAATGTTTGTTTTTGTGTGGGAAATATTTATTTTAAATTTATTCTTTATGGACTTGTCACGCTGGGAAAGAAGATACCAGCACTTCTTGTTTGTAACGCTATTGTGACAACCAGTGTTATTTTTCGTGTAAAGTTGTGAATAATTTTTCTGGATTATTTATAAATGTTGCTTATTGATACTAGCGTATTTTTAAGACTTCGTAACCCTTTGTATAGGGTTTAGAGCTATCTTTGTACAGGTTTACCAGTGTTATTCTCTGGCAACGTTTTAACAGGCTGAGAGAAATATTTCTTGCGACAAGAATTTATTGTTCGAGCAGCATTAGCCTCTTGACCGTTCTGTTTTCTTTTTTCACATAGCATATCCGATATTGGTTTATTCTACACATTAAACAATCTTCACGAATGTTGGCAGCATTTGTAAAAAATAGGCTGCAAAACAAATAGTCATGTACAGGTAGGCCACCTTGCAATCGCACGCCAAAGATTATGTATGTGTAGTATGTGTGTGTGTGGGGGGGGGTTGGCACACTATAATTTTACCAATGCCATAATATAAAATCGTGATATAACTGAACATGGATAATAAATATTGAGAAACCGAATCTGCTGTTAACTGTTACTAGATAAAATTTAACCCCCAGATTAAGATTATAGACAATGAATATAGTTTTATGAAAGTTTTCAAACGTCTTTTTTCTTTTTGCTGTTTTTTGCCAGATTTTAAATAAATGATTTTGTTTCTTTGTGCTGTTGTTAGTTTTATTAATATTTTGAATAAAATATAAAGACAGTTTATTATAGATTTGTAAAAAAACTTTCCATATCTATTGTTTAGTGTTCGTTCATTTATTAATGATATATATATGTGTGTATGTGTTTGAGTGTGTGTGTGTGGATATATATATATATATATATATATATATATATATATATAGAGAGAGAGAGAGAGAGAGAGATAAACATATATATATACATATACATACATATATATAACACACACACATATATATGTATGTATGAATGTGTATATAAAAATAGTAATAATAACAATAATAATAACGATAATGATTTTTATATGGATATGCATCTTGTTGTGTGCTCCCTGAGAAGACACATCTGCATCGTTGATATAGCACAGGTGTGTGTACAGCATCACACGTGCACGATGAATCGAAACGATCGTAGTGAATAGTAGTCTCCTGAATTCCATTTTCCTTCCCTTTCTCTCTCATATATATATATATGTATGCATATATATATATATATATATATATATATATATATATGCGAGTAAAAATAAATACAAAAAAAGGTGGATTTTTTTGTATGATTGTGTATAGAGGAATATATTATTTTGCTTAAAAGAGTTCCAACACTGTCTGTTTTTTATGTTTTATTTATATTCCTGCAGAACTAATGTGGGGTATAGAATATGGAATATACAATATATAATATAATATACAATATATAATATAAAATAAAATAAAAATGGATGGCACCATGAAATAAAGTATTGAATGTAGATGAAATATTGAGTGTTCAATATAAAGGATCAAATATATAAATATATAAATATAAATATATATATATAAAGGCGACTCGAGTTTCAGGGCTATTTCCCTTCGTCATGGCCGGTATGACAGTCTTTAACAGACTCTCTCTCTCTCTCTCTCTCTCTCTCTCTCTCTCTCTCTATATATATATATATATATATATATATATATATATATATATATGCATATATACATACATATATGTACATACTTACATCTATACGTATATATCTATATATATATGCATATGTGGCCACAAGATGTCACGAAATGTGTACAACAAAAAAATACGAAGTACAAGTACATGGAATATGAACTATTTTTTCGAACAACGAAAGACACAGATGGAAAAGAAAACAAACAACATTAAGAATGCCCGTTCATCAGTTGTTGGCTGTTTTTCGACTCTCATATTTCGAGTATGTATATACATACATATATATATTAATGAATATATATATTTATGTATATATGTACACACACACACACACACACACACACACACACACACACACATATATATATATATATATATATATATATATATATATATATATATATATATTTATATATATATATATATATATATATATATATATATATATATATATATATATATATATATATATATATATATACATATATATATATGTATATTT
>NC_142944.1:53287514-53290014 GCF_046866305.1 Octopus bimaculoides
TTTAATCTTTTATGTATTTCAGTCATTAGACTGCGGCCATGCTGGGGCACCGCCTTTAAAGAATTTTAGTCAGACAAATCGGGTCCGGTATTTATTCTGTTTTGTAAACCTGGTTCTTATTTTGTCGGGCTGTTTTGCCGAACCGATAAGTTTCAGGGACGTAAATACACCAACAACGTTTGGCAAGAGGTGTATGTGTGTGTGTGGGTTAACAAACATAGGCACAAAGACACCCACACACATATGTATGTGTGTGTGTGTGTGTGTAAAGATACACACACACACACAAAAATATACATACACAACACAACACACTTATACAAGTGTGTTGCTTCTTTCAGTTTCCGTCAACCAAATCCACTCGCAAGGCTTTGGTCGGTCCGAAGCTATGGTAGAAGATACTTGCCCAAGGTGCCATGCAATGGGAATGAACCAGGAACCAAATTTATGGAAGCAAACTTCTTACCACATAACCAAAAAAATGTATCAGCGTACCCTGACTTAAATATCCAGATTAATGGAAGGAATCAAAATCACTTCACTTACATTGCTGACCCTTCTTGGTTTTGTGGGAAAAGAATGAACGTGTTCTTATAAATTATCAACGTCTTGAGTTGAAACCCAGAATCAATGACAAGTTCCAAAATCGATGCAAATTAATAAATGTTTATATTTAACACAAACCTATAAGATCATAATATCGAACTTCATTCCTTATAAAAAAAAAAAAATGAAATGCATCAGAATTTGTAGGTTTACCTTTCTCTGTTTTGAGAAACACGGCTTTGTCATCCGACGTATCTTGGTTGATTTGAACAAGAGTCTCTCCATTGTTGAATAAAAGCATTTCATCCCGAGAACGTAAACCCTTCATTCGATTGTAGAATATCTGCAGATGTAAGGAAAATAAAATAATTAATTGACACATCAGTATATATATTATTTCATGGAATGGTCTAATTAGCGTTCTAAAAAACAGCCATCTTAAGTTGGGCATAAAGGCTGCCTTTTGGTGTTAATATTGTTTCTGTCACTATTAATCATCATCATCATCATCATCATCATTACTAATACTTCTACTACTATTATTGTATGTACGTACATACAGTCATATATCCATATATTTACACACACAGAAACACTCAGACACCCCACATATATATATTTATATACACACAAACACAAATATACACGCATGTGTGTATATATACATTTACTGTATATTTATGAGAGCTTAAGTTGCTTTCTTAAAGATAGATAGGAGATGTAGAGTGTCTATGCATTTCTCAAATTGCGTTAACGACATTAAATATAGAGGTGAAAACATCACTTTTCATAGGGTGATTTGAAACCGGTTCACAGTCTCCATCTACATGCACCATCCATGCAGTTAATCATTGTATTTATGTTCTAATATCAAAACACTTAAATAATATTCACACACTTGAATTGCTCACTTTTCAACTCTACCACATGATAATAATAATAAAAAAAAAAGGTAAATATAAATCAATAACCAAAACAGACCCTTCTGAATTATTCCCATCTTCTATATATTGTTCTGAAGCTTAGCACCCTCACTCCATTCACAAAGGCACGCCTTTTGTGGTTAGATCGATCAGTGCAGTTTTTGCCTTCTTTTCATCCGTTTCCATCTGTATTCCTGACTTTTTTTTTTCTATTAGCAAACATCTTAAGGAGTGTTGCTTAAAGTTAACACACTCAATCGACGCAGCAGATCTGTGTAAAGAATCTAGTCACCCATGGTTCATTGAGCAGAGTACCGGTCTGCTTAGCTAGTGACTTTAAATACGTTGCTGACTTATCGTTTCGTCTCTGGGCAATATATTGTTCTCATTCTTTCTTTCTTTTTTTCTTCCCTCCCCCTCTCCTTTTCCTTCTAAAGTATATCGCTTCGTTATTTCTTTCTTTTCCCGTCTATTCTGGAATTAGTGAAAGAGATGAATAGAACAGAGAATTAAGGTCGCGTTGTTAAGGCTTCCATCAATGCTCCAAGTCCACAGGAAGATTCTAACTCTGTGATTAATAAAGTACCGACACACTTACTGTGCACACAATGGCAAGCTATACAACACTCTGGCACCTGCATGTTCTTAAGTGGACTGGACTTTTGCCATATAGATGTATAGGTGCTGTACACAGTACAGTGAACTATACCACATCATAGTAACAACTATATACAATTAGTTGTGCTGTACTATTACTAGTTAAGTATGCTAGTGTTTGACATTGAACAGTGAGTTAAATCTTACGATAACTTGATGCTGTTATCTGTATTGACTATTGGTGGTTTAATGTTGTGATTATGAGTGTAGTACAGTAAAGTATACTACACTGCGGTACCTACTAACAGTATTGGTAGTTAAGTGCTTTAGCCATGGACACAGCAGTTAACATGCAACAATTGACATACATCTCGCTGGTTATACTGTTAACTGGTAAATATCTTAGTAAACGAACACGGTACTGTGAAGTATAT
>NC_142944.1:53297514-53305014 GCF_046866305.1 Octopus bimaculoides
TCATTTTTATTCTTTTTTTTATACTTTTCAATACTTAGTTTAAATTTATTCAATTAAAACACGTATGTATTTTATTATTATAACCTACACGCTATAATAAAGTATTAAATAACGTTATACTGCTAAAATATGTACATACATGCACACATAAATACATACATACATATATGTATATATATATATATATATATATATATATATATATATATATATATATATATATATATATATATATATATATATAGAGAGAGAGAGAGAGAGAGAGAGAGAGAGAGAGATAGATAGATAGATAGATAGATAGATAGATAGATAGATAGATATGCATATTTACTCATAGCTATATGTATATGTCTATATATAGTCACATGTATGTGTGAAAGTGGATACACACACACACATATTTATACACACACACCTGCTTTTATTTCATTGTTTTATATATTCTATTTCAAATTTTTATATTTCTTATACTTTATACTTTTTTACATTTTATTTTCCTTCTTTTTTTCTTTGTTTATGATTCAAATTTCATTAATATTATGCATATGTATTTTTAATACCTTAATTTAATTATTGATTTTATTTAATTAAAATTAAAATTTAATTGTTTGACTTATTTAATGATTTACCCAATTTATAAAATCATTCTTACTTTACCTTTTGTTTTATCCCTTATAAATTAATTAATAAATTAATTAGTTAATTAGTTAATTGTTTATGTGAAGCTTTATTATTATTATTTTTTTTAATATTATTTGTCAATTAATTTTTATGCCATCTGTTTTGCGAGACAATGGTAAGTGGTTGAATGAATTGTTTTTCGAAACCGGTTTTTTTCCCCCCATGTTTTGTATTTCTTTTACTGTTTCCTAATTTTTATTTGAAAAAAAATTTTTATTTGCTATTTTTTTTTAAAGTAGAGTTGTAAATATTAATGAGAAATCTTACGTAGTTTCTTCAACAATTAACAAGCTGTATGTAGGCTGAAGGCGATTGGAACTTTATGGCAACAAATGGGATATAATTTTAAAAGAGCTTTGGAATAGCAAATAATTTCCTTCGTAATAGAATTCTACTCGTATAAGCCGCCATAATTTCTTTTCATCTCTCTCTCTCTCTTTCCACTCCACTCATTCGTTCTCAGTGAGAAACTGTGCAAATAAGTGTATATACGTGTATATATATATATATATATATATATATATATATATATATATATATATATATATATATATATATATATATATAGATAGATAGATAGATAGATAGATAGATAGATAGATAGACAGATAGATAGATAGATAGATAGATTGATAGAGAGGGGACAGACAGACAGATATAATTAGTAATTTATGAATTGCAGTCAAGAAAACTAAGACCCCTAACGAAAGAATTCGCTAGAATATAGAATTGGATACTATGAAGTACACCAGACTTTGCGTTTCCAAACAGTCGTTGGTGATATTTTTTAATTTCCTAAAATATTGAAATAGGGTGTTTGTGGATATATTATAAATAAATATATATATGTCTGTGTTAAATTAGCTCCCATTCAGCTTCGTTGTGCCAATGAACACCATGTCTCAATGACAAATCTTTCTGTAAACCAACAACAGACAGCACCTGTTGGTCGTTGCGTTTTTCAGAAGCGATTGAGCTCTACGCCTTCACCTCCTTTCTTTCCGTCTCTCCTTCTTTCTTCTCCTTCTTTCTCTCCCCTCCTCCTTTCCCTTCTCTATATGATTAAATAGATACATTCGATGAGGCATTCGAAAAAGACAGGTAGAACTGGTTGAGTTCGTCATTAGTCTGTTCTGTAGAGTGAGAGCAACTGTGTGTCCTGAATGCAAAAAACAAACAAAAAAAAACCTCAAAATAAAAAAACTCAAATATTTAGTGTTTCGTAATGAATGAGAGTGCGTGCACGTGCCTTTGCGTGTGTCAGTGAGTGCCGTATAATTCTTTTTGTTAGTGTTTTGTACAAAGTCAACTTTGATTGACTAACCCTACGATCTAAATCTTTCCACCCATGACCATCCAGTTTTAAAGGGTTATTTTTTTAAAGCTACACTATGTAATGCAATGTACTTACGTCATTGAGGAATGCTGTACATTATCATATACAAGTACTAATGGAGGTGCTTTCTAATGGTCAGCTGCTTTCCAGCCGTTCACCATTCTTTCATTATCAAGAGGCGTGGTTATCTTTTTTGCCCGTGGACCCCTTGATTCCTCTTCTACTCCACTGGACCCCCAGCACCATTCAGTGTTCCAAAAATCCTATTACATTTTTATAATTAAATATCATAAGGAAATTTGTTAAATTTTTTGAAATATTCTGTGTATTGTAGAATTATTATTTATTGTAGATAAATTTTAACAACAAAATCTTATGTGGATCCCAAGGAGGGTTATGCAAACTCCGGTTGAGGGCCACTGATCTTGGGTGTCCTGTTTTAAAACTACAATTTAGAAAAACAAGCTCCCAGCAGGAAGCGCCAACAAAGAAAGAGGGGGGAGAGAGAGAGAGAGGGGGGGGAGAGAGAGAGAGAGAGGGGGGATTTTAACTGATGCTTTATTATCGAACTAGAACGTTGCTGATCTCGGTGAGATTTAAACTTAAAGTGGGGGAACCCAGAATAAATAAGACAAAGTATTCTTGCATACGGCATAAAAACTAAGAAGATAAAATGCGGCCCAACATGGAATAAGATAGAACGTAGTGATGTAATGTGCTAATAAATGAATAAATACGGTAAGATATATAAATGATACAACGATTTGTAGAACATAAAAGCAAAGTTTAAAACGAAGCGTCCGGTTGAAGACATATGTTAGGCTAACACCCACAGCTGCCCATTGGCTATTTAATAATATAAACTGTTTTATATAAATGTAGAAACTATAATGCCATAGTTGTCTGTCATTGGAAGTAGTTTGTTACATCTTTCGTGTTAGAGCAAGCAAAAGGTTGTGTCAGTCTAGTACGAAGAGTCGAAGAAAAACTTAGTGTCTAATAGTTCCTTATATTAGCAATAATTAAAGAACAACTCCAAATGGGTTACCACTAATTTCACTTTATGGCTGTAGATTTTTCTTTCATTTTGCCGAACCACTGTGGTGAGGCTTTAGACCTAACAAGGGATCTACGAACCTCGAGCTGTTAGAAATGGCAGCCGAATTTCCTTTACATCACACCCTACTGTATTTTATAAAAAAGAAACAATGGCGAATTGGATAATGAAGTTTTCTTAAAAGATAACATTTTATTCGACGGGGAAATCACGGTTCAAATGCCTTTCAGCGTAGATTTGATTTGCTGGAACAAAGTCGAATTAGACTAAACACCACCGCCGCCGCCACCACCACCACCACCACCAACAACAACAACAACACGATCTGCGACGTTCACCTGTATTGATTGTGTTACGTGCATTGATCTATCATTTATGACTTACAGTCAAAACGAAAATGGAAACACGACAATAAGGTACATTCAGCTGAGATCGACTTTGGTTTTCACCCTTTCGGGGATACCAGTCGAATACTTGGGGATCGATGTAATCACCTGGCTCCCAACTTCAACAACTTTTAAGCCTTAAAAGGACATCAATAAGCATGGTAAAAAATGCGTGTTCAGGTGTGTGTGTGTGTGTGTGAAGGTGAAGGAAAGGTGGTGCTCATGCTTATTAAAAATCATGTTAAATGGTGACAGTACTCGCCGTAATAATATTGGTTTCAAATTTTCCCACAAGGGCAGCAATTCCGGGAGGTAGGGGAGTCAATTACATCGATCCCAGTGAATTAACTGGTACTTATTTTATCAACCACCGAGGGGATGGAAAGCTAAGTCGACCTCGGTGGACTGGACAGCCGAGGTCAATCACGCACGTATGCCTTCTAGATGGCCGGTCGGTCTAATGCAGGGGTGGGGAAACTTATCAGTGCGGCGAGCAAAAATTTCCTAAGAAAAAGGTCTGCAGGCAGATCACAAATTCTAACTCTTTTCTCTGTGTAAATCTTGTATACATCTATGTATAATACAGTATACATTAATAAAGATAAGTTTAACACATCAAATTAATGCGTAACATCTTCATTAACGCCGTCATTGAATTTAGGACGTTTATATTACTTCTGAGGTAAGGTAGTGAGCTGGCAGAATTGTTAGCACGCCGGACGAAATGCATAGCAGTATTCCGTCTGCCGTTACGTACTGGAGGTACAGATTCCAGCCTAAAGAGAGTCGAAGTGGGTTCGGTCGGAGAACAGGAGTTACTGTTACTCTTTTATTTGTTTTCAGTCAACTGACAGCGGTCATGCCTTGATGTGTTTTAGTCGAACAAATCTATTCCAGGGCTTATATTTTAAGTCTAGTACTTATTCTATCGGTCTCTTTTGCTGAACTGCTATGTAAACACACCAACACCGGTTTTCAAGTGGTGGTGGGGTACAAGCACAGACAGGCCGATACACATACATACGTACACACGTGCATATATATATATATATATATATATATATATATATATATATATATATATGCGACGGGCTTCTTTCAGTTTCCGTTTACCAAATCCATTCGCAAGCCTTTGGTTGGTCCTAAGCTATAGTGGAAGATGGCCAAGATGCCACGCAGTGAGACTGAACCAGGTACCATGTGAATGGGAAGCAACCTTTTTACCGCACAGCCACGCATGCGCCTGCATATTCGCCCCTCCCCCGCCCATACGCACACTTGTTGAATGTGCCAGGAACAATGTTTTGAGGCTGTTTATGCTGTCGCCATTCTTATGTAACATTTATGTGATCCTAGACTGAGCGTGAGGCATGGCGGCATAGTGTTGCTGTGCATTTTGTAAGATGGGTCTGAATAGAGGGAGACGTAAACTCGTGTTGTTGGACATTGTAGATGCATCAGGACCAAAAGGGAATATGGTAGCTTTGCTGGTGTTTGCAATCACACGTTTTAATGTGTTGCAGATGCATCAGGAGACTAAACGAGAGATATTTTGCAATGGCGAGTTGCAGTTTGCGAGTATTGTAGAGTGTATGTGGATTGCATGTGAGAGGGGATGTTGTAAGTGTTGTTGATGTTGTTGATCTTGGTAGATGGTTGTTGGTAGATGGTCTGAGTGGGAATTATATTGCATCCAAGAAAGTAGGAATGATATTATATCCAAGAAAGTCAGAATCTTTTCAGTCCTTAATAAGTAGACGTAGGATCAGAAAGCTGTCTAAGACCATTCTAGAACTACGGTGATTAATGTCCTTTAGCGTTTCAATATGAAGGAGAATTTAGTTGCTATTTCTAGCTGGTCGTGCGACTGCGTACAGGCTTGGTTGTCAGCCCCTGCATTCCTTATGTTTCTCATAAGACTTGACGATCCAACGAGTGAGTCAGTATGGTGGCCCATCCAGCTAAAAATAGCAACCGACTTTTCTCTGAAACCCTACTGAAGTCTTAAAAAAATATAATAAATAAAATGAAATTAAAATGAAGAAATAAAAAAAAAGGATATTACAATTAGATAAATGCAAAATATTCAAAATATTTCTTAAAATAACCAACACCAGGAAAAAAGACGGGATGGTCAGATTTGAAATGCCTTTGGTCAAGCAAAGGGTTTTCTTCAACCATCAGGGTCGACTAGGCGTTAGCAGCAGCAGCAGCAGCAGCAGCAGCAGCGACAACATAAAGTAAGGGAAAAAAAGATTAGTAAGTGAATAAAGAGAGGATGTAGAGGAAGAGAGAGAGTGGGGGGGGTGAAGAATGAGGAGACAGTAGGAGGAAAGGGAAGAGTAAAAAAAGGCAAGAAATTAGACTTTAAGATATAAATGTGGTTAGGGTCACGACAGCGATGTCTATTGTTTCACGTGTTATGAGTTTAAAGAGTGTCGGTTGGCCTTATCCATCCATCCATCCATCCATCCACACACATCACACACACACATCACACAGCACACAGCACACACAATCACACAAACACACATTTTTACGTATGTATGTTCCTGAACATCTTGAGTGGGACAAGCCACCAATAAGCAGAAGCACATTGATAACACTGATGCAAAGGCAACAGGATGACGGGGAGGGAAGTGAATAATAATGGTGACGGTGATGATGATGATGATGATGATGATGATGATGATCACTGTTATTATTATTATTATTATTATTATTATTATTGTTGTTGTTGTTGTTGTTTTTGTTGTTATTGTTCTTCGCATTAGTCGTCGCCGTCTTCGTCGTCGTCGTCGTCGTCGTCGTAGTAGTAGTAGTAGTAGTGGTGGTGGTGGTGGTGGTGGTAATATTATTATAATGATAATTTCTTGCAGTCAAACAATAATAGTAACGACAGCGATGATAATAATAATTTTGGATGGTGAAGAGTTAATAATGATAATAATACTGAAAGCAAGGGAAGAAGGAAAAAAGCAGATTTGTAGAGATGGAGAGAGAGAGAGAGAGAGAAGCTGAGGGACAGAGAGAGAGGGAGAAGATAGGAGGGACAGGGAGAGAGGGAGAAGATAGGAGGGACAGAGAGAGAGGGAGAAGATAGGAGGGACAGGGAGAAGATAGGAGGGACAGGGAGAGAGGAAGAAGATAGGAGGGACAGGGAGAGAGGGAGAGGGAGAGAGAGAGACGGGGAGGGACAGAGAGAGACGGGGGAAGATAGGAGGGACAGGGAGAGAGAAAGAAGCTGAGGGACAGAGAGAGAGGGAGAAGATGGGAGGGAGAGGGAGAGAGGGAGAGAGAGAGAGATTGTGGTGAGTGAGTGGATAATGTGTTAGAGATGAAGGGAAAAAGAAAAAGAGGAAGACAAGAACAGAGAAAGCGAAATAAAAGTAGGTGAAAACGGCAAGCGTGGAGGAGGAGGAGGAAGGGGAGGAAGAGGAGGAGGAGACAGAAAATGCGGAGGAGGATGAGGATGAAAGATGAGGAGGAGAAGGAGGAGGGGGTGAAGGAAACAAAGTCAACAAGGGGGGGGGAAGGAAAGCAGGGTTAGACTTGACTGTATGTATGTATCAGAAGTATTTAAGGTACAACATCTACGTCGACATCACCATGAGCAGCAGCAGCATTCGTCATCACCACCAACACCACTACCACCACCACCGACTGCTGACGCCGACTCCGGCGCCTCCACCGCCATCACCACCACTATCACCGTTACGACCACCACCACCACCACCACTATTATCGTCGTTGTCTTCATTGACATTATCAACTTTGTCGTCACTGTCATCATCGTCATCATCATCATCATCATCCACATCGTCCTCATCATCACCATCATCATCGTCATCATTGTCATCACCACCACCACCACCATCATCATCATCATCATGATCATCATCATCATCGTCATCATCAACACCTTTGTCATCGTCGTCGTCGTCGTCATTACCGTCAACAACGACGTCTGTCATCATCGCCGTCATTATCAAACAATGTCGTCGTTCCCAAACTCATCAACAGCAGCATCATGTTCTTGG
>NC_142944.1:53312514-53317514 GCF_046866305.1 Octopus bimaculoides
CTGCTATCACAGTATTTAATCGTACCCGTCACGATGTGAGTTCGAATTCTACCAGGGTTTTTAATTTAACTTTGCTTTATCTTTCAAGGAACAGGGTCGTTGAAACAAAATAGCGGGTGTCCTCTTCTCAAATAGAAGCCTTGAGAGAAGCCATATGGCCTGCATCATTATAACCTATTAAAAAATTAAATAAATGCTCGCTTTTTATATTTTGCCTGCTTTAAAACCCAGTGGTATGACATTTATTACATATTAATATAACAAGCATATTCCGGACGAAAGAAGTACCTCCGAAACGTCAAAATTAAATTTTCTCTCCCTCCCCCACAGCATTAGTACGGATTTTGATTTTGACATCCTTTAACAACAACATTAATATTAATAGCATCAATATGGTTTGTTACCACACCAACAAAAATTCAAAATACTTTTTCTCTATCGCTATCTCATGCTTCTTATCTCTCCTTCCCTCCTTTTCTCTGTTTTTCTTTCTTAGTTTTTTTAGTTCTTTTGACCAATCCTCGAAGAAATCTAATTTCTTTATTGTTTACCCTCCATTCTCACAAAAAGAAAAGAAGGAAAAACGTACCAGAAGGAAGGCAAACCTTTTACGTTGGACGCTACGTGATGTTACCGAAAACGCAATTACCCAGGATGCAATACACGCAAGATAGGTTGCAGTTTCGTCATAGCACCTCTTCTTTATTGACCCTACAAGAGGAGCCACATGCGTTTAATCGATCCGCTGCAAACATTAGCTAAATCTCCCTCAAATTACAAGCTACCCACATGGAAAGGAAGAACAGCATGTTAAGTAAATCGACTTTGGAATACAAAGGCAGACGAAAAACAAAGCCAAGGCTGGAGCACTTTTTAGCATAGTTCTGTTCCATCCCGGCTGATCCGGGTGTTAAGCAACGACATCCGCATATAAAGTGTATAGCAGATTTTGCAGCATATATTTTCATACTTTATAATGAGGGCAAGATGTTCAACATATCAAAGACAAATACGCAGGCACACACACACACACACACACACACACACACACACACACACACACACACACACACACACACACACACACACACACACACACACACACACAAACACACACACACAAACACACAAACACAAACACACACATGTATATATGTAGATAAATTCCATCGACGACAAACATGTACTAAGATAAATAGAAATATTACACCAGAATATATATATGGAAAATATGATATAGCTGTTACAGATTTATTTGAAGTGACTTTGAAGCGACTCGTCTTTATCAGCTGCCAATGTTGAGCCGAAACCAACACCAAACATACAGCAAAACATGATCCAACGAAGAATTTCCTTTAAGTGGTCGTTTGACATACTACAAATAGCAGTTCAAAATAACCCTCAAATCACACCCTGGTGTCTTATTATAATAATAATAATAATAATAATAATAATAATAATAATAATAATAATAATAATAATAATAATAATAATAATAATAATAATGATGACAGTAGATAATGTAGTTCTATGTATTTAAAATGAATATCTAAGACAGAATTGGTGTGACTAGAGTGCTTTTAAACGTAGTTTAGCGTCAGATGATCTGGCACTAAATGACAGCAAGTATATAACTTAGATATATAACTTAGATAACTTTGATAGTTTTCAGCCAGTGTAGGCCCAGGCCATGTCTATCTTAATAGCACCACCTTGAAATAAAGTTAAAACCGAATAGTAACAAGACAGGAGAGAGCTACTTTACTTTATATTACAACAATGCACAAATCCTTTATTGGATTGTCAAAAAACTGATCAAAACATTAAAATTTAAGTGTTTTTCTATGAGTTTTGAGTATTTGAACATATATGCAGATCTCATTTATTTATGCCGATATGTATGCATGTATGTGTCTATACAAATACACACACACATACGCACACGCACACGCACACATACGTATATAACCTTCACCGCCGCTGCAGACCGTTATTTATGTCCACAGATTCTACTGTTTTAATAATTACATATGTGTGTATATGTGTTTGTATTGACTTGCCCAGATCAGCCTTGAAAAGCGTTCAAACCATGACCATCTCATCTTTTTCTCGGCCACTGTGGCCTTCAGTCGACATATATACGTATAATGTGTTGTTCTCTCAAGTTGGTAGGTTTCGATTTGAAGAACATTTAGCAGCTAATTTCAGCGGATCTTTTTTTTTTTTTGCATCGACTGCAAAGATGGCTGCACATCCGCATTATACGTTCAAAGGCAATAATTTTTCACTTGATTCATTTTCTAAACCTTGTATTCGGGTTCAAAAATATATTCGAACCACTTCGTATTACAATCAATAATATTCTACAGTTTAGCACAAATCTTATATTTGTCATATGAATTATTTTAGACAAATACATGCAAATGAGTTTGTGTTTACAAGCGAATATTTAGAAAGTAACAGGGAAATATGCTTGGTAAAGAATGCAAGCGCAGAGGCATAAAATAACTTTATGCCAAAGTGGACAACTGGGTGCATATAGCCGCATATACTGAAATCCTTGTATGTGCGTATATATATATATATATATATATATATATATATATATATATATATATATAGGGAGAATTCACAAAACAACAAAGGACGAAGACAGGTGGTGTACACAACAAACAAATGTATCAGTTTAACGCTTGGGAAGTGAAAAAGTCTTTAACGTTTCGAGCCTACGCTCTTCCACAGAAAGGAACACGGAAAGAAACAGGGAGAGAAAATAAAGACTATGTAGTGGATAGCGATAGTCAATCCAAACAAGAACAAGCAAGAAAAAGCAACAACGCGAGGACGTGGAACAAGTACTGTTGCTCAAGAAAGGAAAGAAAAGAAAGTGGATTTCAGGTTTCGAGAGGAAATATAGAAAAAGTCCAAAGACGGGAAGACGGAAATCCCTCCTCCCCCCAAAAAAGAACAAACACAAAAAACAACAACATGAGGGCGTGGTACATGTAAAGTACTAGCAGACGCTCAGGGAAGGAAAGAAAAGTGGTTTTACGTTTCGAGCAAAACTCTTCTTCAGAAACAGGAGACAGAAGAAAGTCCAATAGAAAAGTAAGACGGAGGAAAAAAAAAAAGCGCCAACGATTCACATGTGGTTACAACACACTATATTGCTATGTATATGCATGTATGCTTATATACATGTATTAGCATGAGTGAGTGTGTGTGTGTGTGTGTGTGTGTGTGTGTGTGTGTGTGTGTGTGTGTGTGTGTGTGTGTGTGTGTGTGTGTGTGTGCGTGTGTGTTGGTGATTCCATGTTGCTAAATGGAATTAAGTTTGGGTTGACTCGAATCTATGGGTATAAATAGACTTGACTAAGATGGCGCAGAGTGGGGATCGAACACGGTGCAGAACCATGTATATATACTGTTGGAAAGCGTAACTAACCTCTTAACCTTTTCAGTTAAACCCGTGCTTGGCTGCGTAGTTATACTGATATATATTATAACACAAACCACGCACTTACGCACATACGTACGTACGCACATTCACATTCAAAGACGTAGAAAGACCTATACACAAGCATACAGAGGAACAAATATATATATATATATATATATATATATATATATATACAAACACATGCACAGATATTCTTAACTACAGAACACAGAAACTATACACGTGTACTTATAGGCTACTTTTATCTCTATTTTTTCTTCTTCCATTAGTGAACCACGTGTAAACACTTTTGAGACGGAAGTGAGTAATTATAAAATGTACAACTGTACTTAGGACTCGACCAAGTTTTTAAATACATATTCATCCAGTACAGATGTAGTGGTGCGTGTATGTCACTTTGTGTATAAGCGTCTGTCTACGCACAACTGTGTCTATATACGTGTCTATATACGTGTCTATATACGCGAATATGTCTCTTGGGTGTGTATGTATGTGCGTACGTGTGTGTATGTGTGTGTGCGTGTGTGTGTGTGTGTATGTGTGAATATTTTATAGCAATGTGACATATTACCAACATACTGCCAACTACAGGTCACCAAAATTATACCCTTGAAACAAAACAAATAAAATAAAATAAAAATGCCAATACTATCTTACATGCCTTTAGAATGCAAGTCAGTTTTCTATGTATGTATGTATGCATGTACGTGTGTATGTATGTATGTGTGTAAGTATGTATGTATGTATATATATATATATATATATGTATATATATATATATATGTATATATATATATATGTATATATATATATATATGTATATATATATATATATATATATATATACACACATATATATATATACTATACTATACTTTGATCATAGCCAAAAGGCCGAGAAGTGATTATATATGTGTATGTATGTATATGCACACATATATATATACATACATATATATGCATATATATATATATATACATATATATATATATGCATATATAAATATATATATACACATATACAAGTGTGTGTTAATGTATGCATATATACATACATGTATACAGATGTATATATATATATATATATATGGGTGAGTATGTGAGCGTGCGTGCTTGTCTATGTGTGTGTGCGTGTTTGTTGTCATACAGCACACCAAACCGGCACTAAAATACATCAGTGAAAATACCAAGAAAGCATATCAACAGCAACCACCCACAAACCGAACAAAAGGGCGTCTACCTGCTTGCTCGATCTGTTAGAAATAGCAACAAAACTAAATTTACATCGAATCATTTCCTGTCGTCTTATATAATGACACATTGGCTACGGTTGAGAAGTTATTCACCCCGAGTATAACTCTATCGAGGAATGAGATAGGACTACACTGCAGCAGCAACAACAACAACAATAGTAACAGCAGCAACAACAGCAACGAGAGAGAGAGAGAGAGAGAGAGAGAGAGAGAGAGAGAGAGAGAGAGAGCATCCGGTCAAAAAAAAAACAGACTGTTTTGTCTAAAAGACTAACGGAATACTCTGG
>NC_142944.1:53325014-53338217 GCF_046866305.1 Octopus bimaculoides
GAGGGGAACGATGACAAAACAGTTTTCGGCAATGTTTGAAAAACCACAATCAACCGCTTCGACAACAAACACGACAAAGACAACGTCCTCTTAAACAACAATAACCACGACAGCATTACGAATATCGTTATATTGTCGGAATTAAATGTCTCGACAAGGCAGTGAACTGGCAGAAGCTTCAGAGCGACGGACAAAATGCTTAGCGGCATTGCATCTATCTTTACGTTCTGAGTTCAAATTCCGCCGAGGTCCACTTTGCCTTTTGCCTTTCAGAATCGATAAAATAAGTAGCAGTTAAGCAATGATTTCAGGCCTTATGTGTCTATAGGTATATAAACGTCTTTACAACTTAGGCACAGCGCTAGAAATCTCGGAGTAAGTTTTAGTCGATTAAATCAACCCCAATATCTCACTGGAATATTATTTTATTATCTTGAAAAGGGTGAAAGGCAAACCTGGCCGTGGAAGGGCTTGGATTCTAAATCTAACTGAAGATCTCTTATGAAATGGCTCAAGGCATTTTTGCCGACAATCTAAGATATTTTCCCCTATTGTTGTTGTTACGGAAGCAACGAGAACATTGCTTTAATTATAACAGTTACAAATACTTACTAAAATATAAGTTATATATGTAATAGAAAAAAAAGCATAAACAAAAAAATTGAACACAAACAGTCTGAAAGACACGGTTATATATATATATGTGTGTGTGTGTATGCATATAGATTGAGAAATATAGATAGATAGATAAATAGATAAATACAAACGTGCTTATAAAATGTGTATAAGTGTGTGTCTTTGTATGTGTTTGCATTTCATTAGAAGTTTTGCAAAAAAAGTTGGATGGATTACGACAGTAAGAAAATAATTAAAATTGAATTTAGCCAATTGGATAAGAAATAATTTAAAAAACAACGACCACACAAACAAGGGCAACATGGCAATAACAAACCTTACTGGTAAACCACAAAAGCAATTAATAATAATAATAATAATAATAATAATAATAATAATAATAATAATAATGATATTAACAACAACAACAATCTTAAATAAAGTATAAATGAAGATAAAAGCCAAAATGCAATTTTGTTAATCTAACTATTATCAGTAGCAGCAGCAGCAGCAGCAGCAGCAGGAGTAATAACGGTAATGCCTACAATAACAGCCACTGCTGCACTAATGCAAGAATAGTGTGACCCAAAAAAAAAAAAGAAAAAATAATAAATAAATAAATAAAATGCAAAGAATAAATGTTTACTTTTTTTTAAGGAAAAGAAGAAAGAAAAAATAATTTGCAGGAAAAGAAATACAGAAATAATTAAGAATCAATTATTCTGGAGTCAACAACAACAACAACAGCAATAACGAAACCAGTGTCTGCAACAATAACTACAAACGCAGCTGCAGGAATTGCAGGAGGAAAAAAACAAAACATAAATAAAAAAATAATAATAAAACGAAGTAAACAAACAAAACAAATGCAGCAACAGTTTCTACTGATTACTATAATAACCACCACCACCACCACCATCACAACCATCATCATCGTCATCACCATCACCACACCCACCTCTACCATCATCATCATCATCATCGTCACCCACAATACTACCAGCCTCCTCTTCTCCCTCCACCTCCTCCACATCATCTTCCCAATTATCATCATCGTCATCATCTTCGTTACCACCACCACATCAGCATCATGATGTCGTCATCATCGTCATCACCACCACCACCACCACCACCACCACCACCACCACCATCACCATCATCATCTCCATCATCTTCATCACCACGACCATTACCCTCATCATCATCATCATCATCCTCGATCTAACCCTCACCACAAAACTCAATCAACGGGTACCCCCCCTTTTTTTTTGTCGTCAGTTTCTTTTTAACCAATCAACATCTCGAATCAGTTATAATTTTCCAGGTTGTTGTTGCTGTTGTTGTCGATGATGCTATTATTGATTTACTTGTTTCTTACTTTCTTTCTGCTTTTTTTTGCTTTTTTTGTACTGTTTGGTTTAAAAAAACTTTTTTTTTTCATCCAAGTTACCTAAAACAGCGATTTTCTCAATATTTTTTTTAGCATTTGTTTTTTGTAAATTTCAATTACTATGATTTATTTAAAGATTTTTTTTATTGTTGTTGTTTTTAGAAACGTTTCCTAAGATTCTGTTCCAAACATTTTAATTAGATTTTAATTAAAATAAATAATTTAAAAACAATCATATGTACATACATACATAAATACATAAATATATACATATATATGTATGTATATATGTATGTATATATGTATGTATATGTATATATGTGTGTATGGATATATATATGTGTATTCGTATGTACGACTTTGTTTTTGTTATTTTTCTTAACCCATCATATTTAACGGTTTCCCCCCTCCTCCCTAGCCCTCCCCGTCTTTAATCATATAACATCGACTGCTTACAACTCAGCTTTGAATGTCCCCTAAATTTCTTTTTCTTCTTCTTCCTCTCCTGCTTGTTCTCATTCTAATATCAACACCACCTCCATCACCACCACCACCACCATCACCACCACCACCACCACTTCACCTTCGTCCTCCTCTTTATTTCTCCAAGTCTTTCTTCAACCACCTTTATTTATTTATTTATTTATTTATTTTCTGTCTTTCCCTAATCTTTTTCTTTTAAATTCTCAGGGAGAGATTGTATCCCTTCTATTTATCTATTTATTTTGACTCTCATTCATTTATTTTTTGCTGCTACTACTGTTGTTGTTGTTGTTGTTATTATTATTATTATTATTATTATTATTATTATTATTATTATTATTATTATTACTATCATCATCATCATCAACAACAACAACACCATCAACATTATCATCACCTTCATCTTCGTCATCATCGTCACCATCACCAATATCATCACCTTCATCATCATTATCATCATCGTCATGGTGATACGGACGATGATGATGATCATCATCATCACCTTCATCATCGTTATTATTATTTTAAACAAATTTATCTTTTACTTTTACCGCCATTACTTGAAGTTGAGCAAACATCCGAAATCTTATCGTTAGTTCCCTTCACCCATCTCGCTTGTAAACTTACTTCCCTGAGATTTCACAGCGTCTATCTTCGCCTTTCCATTTCATTCCTTTCCCATCTTCAGAGCCATGGCTACAGCACAAAAAAAAACAACAACAAAATAGCAACAATGAATAAATAAAAGAGGGAAAGTCATTTACGAGTCTTTCCCATCTGCCTTATCTGCCACCTCACCACCCCTGCTACCAATGTTGACAAGACCATCGTCACCAGCTATAATCTATACTTTTTCTTTTACTATTTTACTAGTTTCAGTCATGCGGCTGTGGCCATGCTGGAGCACCACCGTATATATATATATATATATATATATATATATATATATATATATATATATATATATATATATATATGCTGGTAATTTTATTTATATATATATATATATATATATATACCAGTATTTATGTATAACGAAAGATACTGGTGCGCTTGATTGATAACAACTTATATATATATATATATATATATATATATATATATATATATATATATATGTATGTGTGTGTGTGTGTGTGTGAGTGTGCGTCCCCAACATCGCTTGACAACCGATGTTGGTGTGTTTACGTCCCCGTAACTTAGCGGTTCGGCAAAAAGAGCCTGATAGAATAAGTACTAGACTTCCAGAGAATAAGTCCTCGGATAGATTTGCTCGACTAAAGGTAGTGCCCCAGCATCGTCGCAGTCAAATGACTGAAAGAAGTAAAAGAATAAAAGAATATATATATATATATATATATATATATATATATATATATATATATATATATATATATATATATATATATAAAAAAGATAGATAGATAGATAGATAGATAGATAGATAGATAGATAGATAGATAGATTGATAGATAGATAGATAGATAGATAGATAGATAGATAGATAGATAGATAGATAGATAGATAGATAGATAGATATGTATATGTGTGTAGTGAGGGGGGACATTGATATGAAACGTTATATAGTTACATAGTTGCTATAAGTGGTAACTGTTTCCTGAAGAGTGGGAACGAGAAACTTGGAATAGCAACTCTCACAGATTTACCAGGCAAGTAACTTGAGCATCGCAGAGTATTTGTTTTGATTATTGACACAAAGAACAAAAGAGTTCAGAAGGAGAGATGAGAACATTTACGATTACTTGATGTTATTGCTTTGTTGCCGTTGGTGTTGTTGTTGTTGTTGTTGTTGTTGTTGATACTTTCTATCACAGAACCACATGGGAAACTTCAGAGAGTTTAGCTCTTATTCCTAGCAGATTAAAAGACCTTGAAAATGTTTCCTCTATCTTTCATCTTTTACTTGTTTCAGTAATTAGACTGCGGCTATGCTGGGGCAACGCCTTGAAGAATTTATAGACGAATGTATCAACCCCAGTACTTTTTTTTAAAGCCTGGTACTTATTCTATCGATATTTTTGCTGAACCGTTACGTTACGGGGACATAACCACACCAACACCGGTTGTCAAGCGGTGGAGAGGCGGACAAACAAACACACGCACATACCACACACATATATATACATACGACAGGCTTCTTCAGGTTTCCGTCTACGAAATCCACTCAAAAGGCTTTAGTCAGCCCATGTTTATAGTAGAACACACTTGCCCGAGGTACCATGCAGTGGGACTGAACCTGGAACCATGTAGTTAGGAAGCAAACTTCTTATTACACTGCCATATCTACGCCTATGTAACTTCTATAATTTCTTATACACAGAAACACGCGCGTGCGCTCACACATATGAATAGTACAAGATATAGATTCAGAGAATCAAGTGACTCTCACCAAAAAGCTCATCTAACGGATTCGGCTATCAGTTCACATAGCAATTAACTACAAAGAAGTGTAACCCAGAGTGGCCATGTGACTGGAAGTTCAGATGATCTGATCGATGAAGATATTTTATCAACTGTGTGTAAGACCATTAAACCAGGAGTATAGAAGTGAAATTATTTTTAACTATGTGACATCCATAGGCTTATGGCTGTTTTGCAAACTTCTTCATTTATTATTAATTTCAGTATGCAAGAAAGTATTCATATATGTTTATATAAATATATACGCCCAGTATTATACAACTGTATTTTATAATACATATTAAAGTAAACATGTACGCATAATATCTAACATACTGAAATTAATAATAAATGAAGATGTTTGTGAAACGGCCGTAAGACTATGGATGTCACATGTTTAAGTAAATATAGATTTACCTCCCATACCTTCTAACTTGATGATTATATGTGTGCGTGTACGTGTGCGTGTGTGTATGTATATCTGTATGTAATTGCGTGGGTGTTCTCAATGGTGATGAACTGCGCCAGTATCTTTTCAATCCAATATTGTTACACATAAGACACATACGTCTCTGACGATTTGATGATAAGCATTAATTATAGAATTTACAATATGTAAATAGTAATTACTTTATGTGAATAAAACGTACGAAAAAGGGTGCAATTAACCATGATAGGTCTAGCCTGTGTTGCTACATATATATAATATTTGCTTGTACGTGAATATATACACACACACACATATATATATATATATATATATATATATATATATATATATAGATAGATAGATAGATAGATAGATAGATAGATAGATAGATAGATACAAAGAGAGAGAGAGAGAGAGAGAGAGAGAGAGTGAGAGGGGGAAGAGAGCTAGAAAGAGGGAGAGAGAGGTATTTTAAGACGTGTGTTCGAGGAGCAGTTTATGGGAGTGCTCAATAAACTCTTGTAAAAACATATCTATTAATTCACAACGTAATGAACGTACGCAACATAATGAAGAATATAAAAGCCAAGAAATACGTATTAAAATGAATATATATTTAGATCCTTGAATGTTAACTTCATTTTCATAGATAAGAATTAGTTTTCGTTGGTGGGAGACGTACTTTATTCAGTGGTACAAGTACATACATATACAAACATGCATACGTATAAACATACATGCGTGCAACTATGCATACAAACATACATGTCCACATACAATCATATGCATATATATACAGCTACATGCATTCATATGTACATACGCGTAAGCAAGTTTGCTTGTGAGTGAGAGTACGTGTGCTTGCATATGTGTGCGTGTGTAAGCTTTCAGCATATGAAGACTCAAGATGTAATAAAGACTATGTATTCTTTGCTTGCATTAAAATAAACAAAGAAGTCATTATATGATCTGTGTAATTTCCGTCTGTGTTGACCTCGCAGGTTCATTCTCAAGGAAATTGATACGATCGCTGCAGAAATCAAGGAAAGAGTCCTGTACAACACCCATTCTAGTCATGAACAACAGACCTGTCACAATCACAACAAATATGAGGTTTCAAAATCTCTGATCCTTAGTGATAGCAACTGTATAAAGTATATAAAACTGAAAGACTACATTTCATCTTCAAGTATAAAGATCATTTTCGTTCGCTCTTCAAGTATAAAATCCTCTTTTCTGCTCGCTTTTCTTTGGTGACAGGATCCTCAGCTCGCTTTTCGTTGGTGACAGGATCCTCAGCCAACTCCTCCATAGGAATAACAGTCATTACACTTTCTGACTGGATTACCAAATGTGACCAGCCAAGACCACGGATATTATCCAACCATCTCTCTCATTCTTCTTCTGTCCTTTGATATCCTACCAGTTGGCCCGGTTCGAATAAATGTCATCCTATACTTTCCTGCAACATTCTAATAGCATGTTCCTAGTAACCTGGCTCTCACCTCTCAATTACTTTCCCTCTGCAAATTCACGTATGGCGTGAGGACCCACATTGGTATTTCGCTCAAATATCCAAGATGTTACAATAGTTGCACTCTGACAAACTACTGAACAAAAATAGCGATGCAACTAATTGACAAAGTCTGACTCACCAACCCACTATAATTACTGGTTTACAATCATGCTATTTCTCCGCTAAGTCTCTTCTGATATTGTTTCATTGCCTTTTGATCCCCTAAACTAACTTACTATTAATCAAAGTCCCTTCATTTTGGTCCACTCTATACAACTCTTACTACTCTTTGCATCCGTACTTTATATGACCCCCTAAATCATTCACTGACTGAAACTTTGCCCATTTATGTGTGTGTGTGTGTGTGTGTGTGTGTGTGTTTGAATGTATTTGTGTGTGTGTGTGCGTTTGTGTGTGTGTGCGTTTGTGTGTGTTTGTGTGTGTGTGTGTTTGATTGTGTGCGTGTGTGTGTCTGTGTTTGTGTGTGTGTTTGTGTTTGTGTGTGTTTGTGTTTGTGTGTGTGTTTGTGTATGCGTGTGTTTTTCATGTGTGTTGAAATATATACGCATATATATATATGTATATATATATACACGTATATATTTAACCATGCATACATATAAATACATATATAGGCGTACATTTATGCACATGTATGTATAAGAATAAAACGTAAGAAAACAAAAGCAGAACCACCACCGAAAACTACACTAACGCCCACAGGCGGTGGTTCGGCAGACAAAATGCCTTGTGGTATTTAGTCACGGCTTTTTACTTTCAGAGTTCAAATCCCGCCGAGGTCAACTTTGCCTTTCATCCTTCCGTGTGGGCGATAAAATAAAGTAATAGTCAAGTACTTTGCTCGATTTATATTCCTATAAAACATCTGAGATGTAAATGGAATTATAATAGAAGATATGATTAGAAGACCCTGAACGACAACTGACACCATGCCGTGATGCTTTGTAATCGTAAGTATTACGAAACATGGTAGGTGTGTTCCTTTTGAAGGTGAGTCAATTAGTGAATTGGCATACAAGATGGATATAGAGCAAGTGAGAAAGAGAGAAAGAGGGAGAGAGAGATAGAGAGAGATTACATGTGTACTTGTGTGTATGTGGGGGGGGGGAGATATAAGGACATAGACAGACAAATACACAGGTAACATGTGAGTGTGTCTGCGTCTATGTGTGTATTTGTATTTTTCTATATGTAACTACATAAAGAGAACGTAATCAGTACGTAAGTAGTAGTAGTAGTAGTAGTAGTTGTTGTTGTGGCGGTGGTGGTGGTGATGGTAATTTTACTACAGGTAAGGCTGGATTGAGACCCATCGAGGCCCTAAGCACTTAAAAGATTTTGGTGCCCCCCCCCCCAAAGATTATGTAATTCAAAATATAAACAATAATGTACCATGAAATAAATTTTTATTTTTCAAAATGAAACAAAACAGTAAGAGGGAAAATAATGTTTATTTTTGTATATTTCCACTGAATTTATATTTGAAAAGTTTTCTCCTACTTTTTTTGAATTATAAAGTCTTTGATCAAATCCTCAAAATTAATCTTAGGTAACACATCTGCATCTATACTTAGTAGAGATAAAGGCATCCCGAATATTATTTCAGCAAGTTTAAAGTGATTTCGTTTGTGCCGTAAGCCATTTACCATTTCTGTTGTACCCGCTTCTTCCATTATTGCCCTAAGCATGTGCTTATTTTGCTTAAGGGTTAATTCAGCGCTGACTATACGTACAATTTTATGGAAGCCCGAAAAAGATGAAAGACAAATTTGACCTTGGCAGTATTTGAACTCAGGACGGGAAGACGAACGAAATGCCGCTAAGCATTTTACTCGGCATGCTGGTCAGTCGCATACACAAGCACTCACACATATACATACATACATACATGTATGTATGTATGTATGTATGTATGTATGTATACATGTATGCATGTATGTATGTATACATGTATGTATGTACATGTATACATACACACATACATATATATACATCTGTATGCATGCATGTGTGCGTGTATGCGTGCGTGCGTCTGATGTGGGTCTTTCTGCTAGTGCTTGTCACCCCACCACCTCTGCCTAACAACTGGGGTTGGTTTGTTTACGTCTTCGTAACGTCGTAGTTCAGCTAAGGAGAACGATGGAATATGTAGCAGGCTTTAAAATGAAGTACTGAGATCGAATTGCTCGGTTAAGACCCTACAAAGCAGTGCTCCAACATGACCGCAATCAACTGACAGAAACAGATGTTAGATGAAACAATATTCATCTATCTATCTATCTGTCTGTCTGTCTATCTATCTATCTATCTATCTATCTATCTATCTATCTATCTATCTATCTATCTATCTATCTATCTATCTGTCTGTCTATCTGCATGTATGCATGTATGCATGTATGTATGTATGTATGTATGTATGTATGTATGTATGTATGTATACGAGTGAGTGGGCTAATAACAGGAAAGGACACTCAACACATTTAGTTGGAGTCACATGTATTAATTATTATTTAAAACAATTTGATTCGGCTCCATGCGACTTCGCAGGCTTCTTACAGAAATTTAGCACATTCAGGCCCAGTTAATCGAATGGAGAGATACAGGAAGTATAAGATATATGTAATATAATATAATGTGATATGATATGATATGATATATATAATATAATGTAACATAATAGACAAAGAGCGGTGGGGAAGGGGAGAGGGAGACAGAGAAAAGAGGGAGAAAGAGACAGACAAAGAGAAAACGAAATGGAGGGATAGGTTTCTGGATGGCGTTTACTGTTTAGTTGGTTTGTTGATTGGATTTGTTCATTGACTGATGCCTACAAACATAGAGCCATGCAGACGTATATATAAACCATTTGTGAATACATAAGACGAGCACAAACGTACATACATGCATGGATGTCTTGGGATAGACAGAGAGGAAAGAGAGTTTTACCACCATTCCCCACTACACACATACAGACGAACACTTATGTGTGTAGATATTCACCATAATGTACCATAATACACAAGCGTATATAAATAATTATTACCGTTTGTACGGCGACAATTACATGCATTATATACAATATACAGTGGAGAAAATGAAAGCAAAACAAACAAATTTCAGAGGAAGTCGACAAAAGATTGTATAAAAAACCAAAAGACATGGTGTTATATCAATTTACGAAAAAAAAAATGATAATTGCTTGTAATAAAGGCAAAAGATTTGAAATTTGGGGTAGGAGTTTCGTTGAATACATCGGCCCAACACTTAGTTTTTCGGACCCTGAGAGCATAAAAGTTTAAGATACCCTCAGCAGGATTTGAACTCGGAACATAGAGTAAAGCAGCTAAATACCGCAAGGGATAGTTCAGAACATCTTACGACTTTGCCGATGCAACGTCTTAAAATTGTAATTTCGAATACGGGTTTAAAGCCAGAAATTTAGAGGAAGGAATATCCCGGATGAAGGATGGAGATGACCTCGAAGAGAATTTTACGCTAAAAGCAAAAAGCTGGAACAAATAGTAACATTCTTCATTCTGCTAATCCAACATAATCCACAACCTACAATAGTAATTTTTTTCTGTTAAAGGTACAAGGCGTTTAATTTTGAGGAGGGACGTGCCAAGTCGATTGCATCGACGCGAGTGTTCAACTGGTACTTGTTTCATTTACCCAGAATGTATGAAAGGCAAAGTTGACCTCAGTGGAATTTGAACTCAGAAAGGTAGAGACGGACAAAATACCGATAAACATGTTGTGCAGCGTGCTATCGATTCTGCCAACTCACCTCCTTATACCCTTCCCTATAATAGTAACAAAAACGACAACAAAAACAACAATAATAATAATCTTTTCTACTCTAGGCACAAGGCCCGAAATTTGAGGAAGGGGTATAGTCGATTACATCGACCCAAGTGCGTAACTGGTACTTAATTTATCGACTCCGAAAGGATGAAAGGCAAAGTCGACCTCGGCGGAATTTGAACTCAGAACGTAAAGACTGACGAAATGCCGCTAAGCGTTTTGTCCGGCGTACTAGCCAGTCTGCCAGATCACCTCTTTATACCCTATAATGTAACAACAGCAACAAGAGACGAATGGCCTGAAATTTTAGATTGGAGGTTAGTCGATCAAATTAGCACAAATACACGACAGATGCTTTGATTTATCGATTGTAAAATAGTGTGATGCAATGTTCAACTGGTTTTGAGCTAAGAAAGTGTAGAGATGGCGTGAATACTGAAAGATATTTTGTATAACGCTCCTTCAATTCTTCAATTCTGCTAGGCTACCATCCTTACCGCCAAACAACAAAATCTACTCTAACCATGACCGTACCTCTAAAATAATTTTCCTCTAGAATAATTTTCGGTACATAATATTACCCAATAATTCCTCTCTAACACGTAAGAGAGAGAGAGAGAAAGAGAGAGAGAGAGAAAGAGAGTGAGAGAGAGAGAGAGAGAGAGAGAGAGAGAGAGAGAGAGAGAGAGAGAGAGAGAGAGACAGACAGACAGATAGACAGAGGAAGATCTGGCTGTTATTTCTAGCACTTTGCGTGACCATTTACAAGAGCCCGCGCACACACTGTTTTATATTTTTTGGTAAATCTGTTTTTTTAAGTGTCAAAAGATTTAATTTATGTTTCGTGAACAAATGCTTCTTTGCCGTGAATAAGAATGGTAAAAGACAGGCTAAATTGAAACTCAATTGGTTTTTAAATCCACCCTGGTTGCATAAAGAACACGTCAAATATATTACGCTATAATATACAGGTGTTGTATCGATCACACTGCAATAATTAAAACCCAACATGAAAAAATACGCAATATTTATAAAACTGTTAATAGTATAAGAATCTCAGAAATGATCTATCTATCAATCTATCTATCTATCTATCTATCTATCTATCTATCTATCTGTCTGTCTGTCTGTCTGTCTGTCTGTCTATCTACCTACCTGTCAGTCTGTCTGACTGTCTACCTACCTACCTACCTACCTACCTACCTATCTATTTTTCTACCTACCTACCTACCTACCTACCTACCTACCTATCTATCTATCTATCTATCTATCTGTCTGTCTATCTGTCTTTCTGTCTGTCTGTCTGTCTTTATACATAACATCTGCCTCTCTCTCTTTCTCTTTCCTCTCTCTCTCTCTCTCTCTCTCTCTCTCTCTCTCTCTCTCAGAGCTCTTTCACTTTACACCAGGTATAAAGATGAATATAAAGATCATTAAAATAAATGCCAAACTGAAATATGTATTGTACCTTTAATATAATTAGTCTTGAAAAAAAATTAATTAACATAACCACAAACAAGCAAATTGGAATGGAACATAATATTGGTTTCAAATTTTGACCCAAAGTCAGCAATTTCAAGGGATGGAATAAGTCGATTACATTGACCCCAGTACTCAACTGGTACCTATTTTATCGACCCCAAGAGGATGAAAAGTAAAGTCGACCTCGGCAGGATTTGAACTCAGAACGTAAAGACGGGCGAAATGCCGCTTAGCATTTCGTCCGGCGTGCTAACGATTCTGCCAGGTCACCGCCTTAATCATAATAATGATAATAATAATAATAATAATAATAATAATAATAATAATAATAATAATAATAATAATAATAATAGTATTAATAATAATAATGATAATGATGATGATGATGATGATGATGATGATGATGATGATGATGATGATGATGAAGGTGATGATGATAACAACAACAACAACATTTCTTTCAACTGTGGACTACACATAGGTTTTATTTATCTGGTCAGAGATGATTTAGTGGTGTTAAATCTACGTTAGAAGGATGTGAGGCTCGGACTGTAATGCGGAAATAACAGTTACAATAGAGAATGTATTTGAATATCTATCTCGTGTGAAATTGAATATATGACAATAACTAAAGTTATCATTGTTGAAAAAAGGCATGGAATAATAATAATAGAGGCCTCTCTCCCTCTCTCCTTCTCTCTCACCCGCTGAAGCTCTCTCTCTTGCTCTCCCTCTCTCTCACTCTTTCCTTCTCTCTCCACTCGTCTGTCTCTTTCTCTCCCTCCTGCTCACCTCTCTCTCGCTCTCCAAGGCTTATGAAAACAATGAAAGGATGGCTGAGTTCACTGAGGTTATGCATATATATATATATATATATATATATATATATATATATATACGTACAAACACACACACACACACAAACATGTATATTAATAAGTAGAAATAAACCTGTTTCGAAAGACTGGTTTTTACTTCTCAGAGGCAAAGCAAGAACAAGAGATACCAAATAAATAACTCGTGTACAATCAACAATGAAGA
>NC_142944.1:53341217-53363717 GCF_046866305.1 Octopus bimaculoides
CACACACACACACGCACACACACACACATACACACACACACACACACACACGCGCAAACACATACACATTACTTGTACACATTCGCGCGATACATACAAACGTGCATATATAAATATATTCGTTTGAATTTACCAAAACAAGAAAAAGAAAAAAGAAATGGAGAAATATTAAATGATGAAGTAGTGTGTAATTATGTCTAATAATGCTGAGATTTACACTCGTATGTTAGTAAAAAGATATTACATACACATCAGTGATAGAATGCTCAATAAATCGGTACGTCGAAAAAAAAAATAATACTTTGTAGTGATTTTTTCTTCTTCATCTTCTTATTGTCGGTCTTCGAAAATTCAATGAACCTCTAATAGGTCCGTTGGAAATCTGTAACCAACGACTCTATTCACAAAATGCTTTCACGTTTTGTCTGAAAAGAAGTCAAGTTGCTTTCGGTTTGGAAGGTTTTAATCATAGGTCTCTTCAAACGAGGATGATCTGAGGCAAAACAATTTCGTCGATTATATTGACCCAGTACATGATTTGTATTTTTTATCGATCCCAGACAGATAAAAGATAAAAGGCAAAAATCAACCACAACGGGATTTGAACTCATAATATGGGGGCCATTTGTTTGACATTTTAGTGATTCTGCTAAGCCACAAGTCTTAGACGTTGAACGATTGTGAAGGTGTGAAAAAATGACAGTAATAAGTGTCAATATGGAATCATTGGACAATGTTAAATTTACATGACAATTCTCTCTTAAATCAAAACCTACAATTTCTTTCTTTAAAAAAAAAAAAAATGGGCACTGGACTAATGTAACTGAAACACTATATGTACAGGATAAAAGTCAGGAGGGTCATGAGATCGAGGTGGGGTTTACGGGAACAATATCGGCTAAAGATGATAACTTAGCCAAGCGACAAAAGTCGATAAAATAACTGCCGGAATCAAAATCAATCAAGTAAAGCCGATGAAGGGTGCCCAAGCATAGCCGCAATCGAATGACTGAGAACAGTGAAGGTATCCGGGATCTTATAGTTTTCATCATTGTGTCAGTGGTTGGTTGGTTGGAAAGATTGATTGAAATAAGTGAGACCCGTATTTGCCATAGAGTTTATCAGAGGTTACAAGGACACAGATGACTAATTAAATGGTATATTATAAAGATAAACCAATAAAAATTAGACAAGACAAGAAAAGAATAACATGATAATGAACAGGATGAGATAAAGACAACTACAACAATGACGAGGAGGTGAAAGAGGAGAAAGAAGTTACTAAAGTGATGTTCACAAAGATAACGATGATGATGATGATGATGAGAAAGAGGAGCAGGAGCAAGATGATGATGACGTTCTCGGCGATGGTGATGCCAAAGAAAAAAAATGTTGCTGATCAATGTGATGATAAGGCTAGCGACCGTGGCTCTAGTAGCTGTAGTTGTTGCTGTTGTTATTATTATTTGATTTATAGATTTTTGTAGATAACCGTTGTCACGTGATGGACGGATCCGGCTCTCTGTAGAAATAATCGGGAAGGTCGTTCCGTCGGCTTTCCTTTGAATGGAAACGGTAAGTAATTTTCTTCTGTCTTACGATTATAGCAAAAGTGAATGTAAAGTGAATGTGACTGAAGGAATTAAATAATTAAATAAGAAACACTTTCCTCATTGGTTTATTTATTTTTTATTCTTTTATTTTTCAAGTTTCAGTTGGCAAAAAGATGCTACTCTTCTGTAAATTAAACTAAAGATGGATGACAGTGTCGATCATGGTTCAGTAAGATGGACATATTGTCAGTTTGGAGGCTGAGAAAATACCTAACCAGAGGCTCCGTGATATTTCACAAATAGCTCCAAATGATTGCCCTCTCCTCTCACAACAATTCTGTTAATTGTGTATATTTTCATTTTTTACATTCCCCATTTATTTAACTTCGATGTAAATTCGTCACACTTTCTGTAACTTATCTTACGTATTACCTTGCATAATGTCCTCACGTTCCTCACGTTCCTCACTCTTTAGCAAATAAAAGAAATCATTAGTTCTGTTACTATTCTTTTCATTATTGCCTTTCAATTTGATGTAAATTCTGCCCCACCGTTGTATTTTGACTTTGTACTGCCAATGCAACGGAGGAAATGTCCTGTGATGTTTCTTCTGACTCATTACGCCTTGAGTTTAAATCCCAGTAACCAAAAAGCGTAAAAAAAACAACAACAACAAAAAACAAGGGCAGAGTGCAGAGTGTTTGAAAATAAAGAATGGTGATGGAAAAGCGGATTGGAGTAGTCTGGCGATCAAAACCGAAGACTACAAAAACCAAGGAGGTGCAGTTAATACTCAAGGCAACCAACAGCGACAACACTTGAACGACCTTATCATCAACAACTACGCGATCCATAGCTAGATCCACAGCAAAAAAAAAAAAAAACTACATGAACAACAACAACAACAACAACAACAAAAGTTGACTGCACATAAACAACACGCCGTCACCACCACCACCACCACCAACAACAACAACAACAACAGCAACAAGATTCCAACTACTACAAGTTTAGCAGCAAGAGCAAGAACAACAATGACAACACACGTGGTAGTCATCGGCAAGACCAGGATATCTGAAACACACCTGCTCGCTCTCATTCAGGACAATTGCGCTCGCAATAACTAAACATCTTTCCATATTTAGTCTCATTGGTTGAGCTGTAGTCCTAGATTAAGCGTAGACGGAGCTTGAGCATTCGGCATCCGGAATGTTATTAGACGATCACTTTGCTCTAGCAGCTGGAGCTAGTAGAGTGAAGAGAAGTCAGTGGAACGATTCTGAATATTCACTTAAAGGCTTTTAGGTCAGGAATTAAGGGTAATTTCAAAAAATAATTCTTTACCAGGTAGTACTTCGTGGGAGCCATTGCCTACTCCAGACAAAATCTCTAAGTACGGATGAGGTAAACATCGTGGTGCGCACAAGACAACTAAATACTCTGAAGACATTTGTATCGAGCAGCTGATATCACATATAAACTCTCTGCGGAGTCTATCCTAAACTTTTTTTAATATTTTTTTAGCAAGGAAGTGCAGTTAGTTACTTTCTCTTTCTGGTGGTCATGGCAAAGGAAGTTTGTTGGTGGTGGAGGTGCTTTCAGTTTTTGAGGACAGGGCTTTTCCTGTTAGATCAACTCAGCAACTTCATTAAGTACCACTTCATAAGGATGATGACGGTGACAAGTGAGTCGCTGCCATCCGTTGTGTTTTTCGATACGTAGGTGAGAGTGGCGAGACTGACGATATTGAATTGGTCTATTCTGAATATTCTTGGCTCCTAGAAAGAGGAGACAAGAAACTAGGAGTGCTGCAGACTTTTGATACGTCATAGTAACCTAAGGCAGTGGTGGTGGTGGTGGTGGGGGTTCTCCGAATTACGCTAAAAGATTTTCCCACTCTTCGCATATTGTAGATCTTTTCATATCATATTGTTATTTAGTGTCTTTGTTGTTTTCGCCATTTTGACACTGTATAAAAGCTCATTGTTTTATCAATGGTACTTGTGCTATCCCTTGCGTTTAAGTTTTTGTATCGAATAAAATTCTTTCCATTGTTAAAATTTTATTACCACAGTTTTTTTTTTTTGTTAAACCTGTTTACTCACAAAATCCTCACACCAACACACAAGCACACACATACCCACACACTCAATGTTTTGTCCCGAGCCGTCCTTAATGGGTTTTTTTTCATGAAAACCCTTTGTAGTGAATAAAGATATCATCATTATTATTATTATAAACTTTTGAACTTGCGCCTAATTTAAAACAATTATTATTATTATTATTATTATTATTATTATTATTATTATTATTATTATTATTATTATTATTATTATTAATGAGTGAGTGAGTGAGTGAGTGAGTGAATGAGTGAGTAGCGCATGCCATCCAAGTAACAGAGGTAAAATATACGAAGCCCAATATACGCCATCAAGACTACACGTCTGAAAAAGGTGCACCAGGCACATGCATCACAACCATATGTGCGCGACATGGTGATTTCATGTCAAAATAAACAGCGCATGACTTTTCATGTGAGGGCCTAATTAGAATTTTCTTCGGATCGTGTAAGCCATCCCGCTCAAATGGTCCCTGAATAAGAGTTGTTTTAGGATGATGAACGAATCACCCATGTTTCCAAGGGTGAATTGTTCAAACCTTATAGAATTCCTCTCAACATATAGATAGCTATGATGTTCCTCCACTACTTCTGCTCGTGATCAGAGATGCATATAATGTCATAAAGAGATATGCTCAAATGGTTATGGTCAAACAACCGACAAGCAAATCTGTGATATTGAGTAGAATATTTGCTGTAGTCCATCTTTTATGCCAAGACAAAACACGTACATGACACTTCCAATCAATTAAGATGAGAAGCCATGAGAGCCACTGCCTGGTACTGCATTATTAATATCATTATTTGTTGAAGAATAAAGACATCGTCAATATTGCTCCACAAAAGATAGATCTCTGTCTATTTAAATAAGGAACGGGTTCTTTTCTTCCATTTGTAAGCAAGGAAATTTGCAACACTGCCATCTACCTCATTATTCCTGATAGAGAGAACACCTGATATTTTAGTCATGTATATTACTTTGAAAATAAACATCACTTATTCTTTTGGGATAGCAAGAAGCGGTGTTAGATACAAGCGAGGAGCAGAGGGTATGCCACCTAGAATTTCCATTGATAAATATTTGAAATATAAGCAGCAGTTAAAAAAGACAAGGGATAAATATAAGGAAACGAATACAGTTTAAGCAGCAGTTCCTGTTAACATTTAGACTCTAAAAAATGCAGAAAATAATATTTCCAATGACGTTAATAGCAATACGATAGTATTGATATTATTGTTAATCCGGCTGAAGTATTTAATATAAAATGGCTACTGGTAAAGAAAGGCACATTGGAGTGGTAAGTTACGCAGAACTGTGCCTCCTTTCCCGAGTACTACAACGAAGAGCTGTAAAAGAGATGCTAAATGTGTGTATGTGTGTGTGTGTGTGCGCGTGCGAACACACACACACACACACACACACACACACACACCACACACACACACACCACACACACACACATATAACATTAACAGAAGAAGCGTTAATTTGGAAAGTTGTGGCCTCTATTCAATGAGAAGAACATTTGGAAAAAGTGTGCCCGATCTTTCAGACTGAATAAGACGTAACAGATAGAATTGGTGCGTTTTAAAATTGCACGCAGGCAAGTTCCACAAATATATGAGGAGAATAAATAAAACGGTTACAGTCAGGAAAGGAACATTGGTTGTAGCATGATCTTTGGGTCGTCCCAAATTCTTCAGCACACAAAAAAAAATAAAGTATTAGTTAAGGAGATGCCATTATAGACTTGCGAGTGCTAATGATCCTCTATGACCACTACGCTATAACGGAACTGTACTCAACTGTGGAACGAGAAAAAGATGCAAGGAAAGCTGTCAGGCTAAGGAGAAACCCGATGTGACTGCAGGAACCAGAGGATTTTGAAAAGTGGAGAGAGTGGTGGACGGCAGCAGATGAAGCAACAAAAGCAGCAGCAGCAGCCGCAGAAGTAGCAGCCGCAGAAGCAGCAGTAGAAGTAGTACCAGCAGAAGCAGAAGCAGCAGTAGAAGTAGTACCAGCAGAAGCAGAAGTAGCAGCAAACAAATGATTACAGCAACAGCGATGACAGCAAACAATATGTCCCAGAAACGGATATTTGCAGAGTACTGCTATACCGACGACAGACAACAGATAAAGACCAAATTAACAATCTGGCAAGAAATATTAGAAGTGGACAACCAAGTGGAACTGGTTTACAGGATCTTTAAAACCGTTTAGGGTTCAATACAAGAAGCGAAAGATGGCCAAGTGTTTAAAGAAGGCCCTGAGCCTAACTAGGTAGCGACTTCTCTTCCATTTGTTGCCTGTATTCGTCTTTTTTTATATGAGTATCTAACCACACATCGTCAAACTTTTGTTTCTTGCATACGTTGCGCCCTCTGGCTAATAAAGTTATCATTATTATTATTATTATTATTATTATTATTATTATTATTATTATTATTGTTGTTGTTGTTGTTGTTGTTGTTGTCGCCTTTCTGGCACTTGTGCCCGCGGCATGTGTAAGGATTTTCGAGCGAGATCGTTGCCAGTGCCCCTGGACTGGCTCTTGTACAGGTGGCACATAAAATACACCATTTCGAGCGTGGCCGTTGCCAGAACCGCCTGACTGGCCTTCGTGCGGGTGACACGTAAAAGCACCCTCTACACTCTCGGAGTGGTTGGCGTTAGGAAAGGCATCCAGCTGTAAAAACTCTGCCAAATCAGATTGGAGCCTGGTGTAGCCATCTGGTTTTCACCAGTCCTCAGTCAAATCGTCCAACCCATGCTAGCATGAAAAGTGGACGTTAAACGATGATGATGATGATGATGATGATGATGATGATTGTTATTAAGACGGTGAACTGGCAGAATCGTTAGCACGCCGGACGAAATGATTAGCGGCATTTCGTCCGTCCTTACGTTTTGAGTTCAAATTCCGCCGAGATCGACTCAGCCTTCCCTCCATTCGGGGTCGATAAATTAAGCACGAGTTAGGCACTGCGGTCGATATAATCGACTATCCCCATTCCCTCGGATTCCTGACCTTGTGCCTAGGAAAAATTGTTACCTCGTAGGACAATGTGTTTAGCGGTTTGTCTTCTGACTTTTCATGTTCTGAGCTCAAATTTCGCCAAAGACAACTTTGCGTTTCATCCTTACGAGGTCAATGAAATAAAGTACCAGTGAAGTACTGGAATCGGTGCAATTGTCTAGTCCTTACTCCTACAATTGTTGACCTTGTGCCAAAGTTTGAAGCCATTATTATTTTGTGTTATTATTGCTCTGGATTGGAAGAATCGTGTTAGAAACGGGAGAATGTCTTGTATTTATTTCGAGGTCATCTTTGCTATTTATTTTTCATGAGGTCGATAAAATAAAGGACCAGTCATGTACTGGGGTCGTGGTAATTGATCAACCCCCTCTCCACAAATGTTTAGCCTTGAGCCTATATTAGATCAAGGTGATAATGATAATTAAAATGATGATGATTATGATGATGAGGAGGAGGAGGAAGAGGAGAAGGATTAAACTGGCGATGATGAGATGGATTAAAATGATGATGATTATGATGATGATGAGGAGGAGGAAGAGGAGAAGGATTAAACTGGCGATGATGAGATGGATTAAAATGATGATGATTATGATGATGAGGAGGAGGAGGAAGAGGAGAAGGATTAAACTGGCGATGATGAGATGGATTAAAATGATGATGATTATGATGATGCTGGTTATTAAAGCGATGAAGATAACACAAAAACAAGATCGAGTTGTATTTTTTAAATCTTGTGACGATGTTTTTGTTTATTTAATTCTCTCGTTTCTATTTTCCAGCGTTTGCTTCTCCTTCCTTCCACCCAACACCTCGCTGCCCCCCCCCCCCAACCATACTTTATATTGTTTGTCATTTCACAAAGTTACATTTTTCGGTTTACTTCTGTTTCGTTTCTTCTTTTTTTACTTGCTCGCACTTTAACACACCTATTATTGAATACACAGAATCCAAACTTCCTCTTTCCAATCTTCCACTCCCTCCTTCTCACTTCTTTTCTTCTCCCCCTCTCTCTTTCTCTCTCTTTCTAACTTTTGGCCTCTCTCTTTCACTACCCGGTACATTCATTGTTCGCAATAGGTTAACAATCTGCTTCTTTCTTTTTGTTTTTTTTTCTATTACCCATGTCACCATTTTTGTTTAAATTAAATTTTTGCTCCGATTTATTTCGAGGAAAAATTCCAAAAATTTATTTAATCTCTGTTATTTTTTATGTATATATATATTTCATTTAAAAAAAAAGTAAATAAATAAAAAGGGATTTAATTAGCTTTTAATTAAAAAGAAATTATTAATTTCATACCTTTCTAAGAAATTCTCCGCCTTAAACCATTAATTCTATCCCTTCTGTATCACCCACACGCTTGTTTTCTTTAATACCCTGCTGAGATATTTGTAGTACACAACTTTGCCAATCAGTATGTTTCCAACTACTTTCAGACTCTACCCACATTGTCATTATCGTTTTTAGAAAATGTTTTACAGAATTGAATGAAAATGTAGTCTAATTGGTAAAGCATTAGTTTCCAAAAATCAATGACATCCATGTTCTCTACAATTTTTTTTTTTACTCGGGCATCTCATTTCAAACCGTGCAATAGCTGTTTCAAATCTCTTGCGTTATTGTTCTAAACCATTTTATTTCTTCTTCAAAAACACAGAAAGTTTATATAAATATATGAAAATCAATCTAAATGCAATAACATGACTTTTAGTTCTCTCTCTCTCTCTCTCTCTCTCTCTCTCTCTCTCTCTCTCTCTCTCTCTCTCTCTCTCTCTCTCTCTCCCTCTCTCTCCCTCTCTCTCTCTCTGAGTTAAAATTTTCCCCGAATACCTAAAATAAATACCAGTGGCATATTACGATAACTTCCATCAGTATTCCTCTACCAAACTTAATCGTAATTACTCTGTCGGAAGTTGAGTGTATATACTTTTTTTACTGAATAATATTATCACTAACAATTGTTGTTGGTCTTCTTATCATCATCATCATCATCATTGTTGTCATCGTCGTCATCGTCGTCGTCGCCGCCGCCGCTGCCGTCGTCGTCGTCATCATCTTCATATTTTTTTACGATATTCACGTTAGCGTTTCTTAACTTGGTTGTTTTAGTGGCAACTTTTGGGTCGTTGTGCCTTCTGGCCTTCTTCAGGTGTTAGTCGTTTTCAGTAACGTTATCGGAATTTCAAACGGAATTCTATATTCACTTGAATTCTGTTGTTCTAATTCCGTTGCCCATCATTATCCCCACCACCACCACCACCACCACCACCACCACCACCACAAACGACATTGTGGTGTGTGATGGAAGTGGCCGTTGTCATTGCCATCGTTGTACCAATTCCTTTTGCCGCCAGGAATGAAATTAACTGGGATGAATGTAAGACAGCAAGGAGAGACAGCGAGGTGCAAGAGAGAGAATGTGAGAGAAGGAGTGGAAGGAGAAATGCGAGAATGTAGGCTGAAAGAATTGATGGGCGGGCGATTTCGTAACTATTTCTAGCTGATAGCCGGACGACATAATCTCAGGGATTGAGTCGTCTCATAAAGTGAGATTGCTGTTATTTTGACTTTTTTTTTCTTTTTGGATATTGCTTTCGTTGTTGTTTGTTTACAGGTCAACCATTGATCCACGTATTCAGCTATAAATTACAATAATCTGATTCTTAGGAGTATGCTCGATACGTCTAACACTAACACACACACACACACAGACACACACACACACACACACACACACATACACACACACACACACGTGCTTCCTGTGTATGTGGTGTGTGCGTACAAACACATAGCGTAGTGGTTACGGCGTTGCCCTCACGATTGCTAGATTGTGGTTTCGATTCCCAGACGGCGCAGAGAGTTGTGTTCTTGAGCAAAGCACTCCTTTTCATGTTGCTCTGCAATCACTTTGACATCTGACGCGTGGCACGTTTGTGCCGCTGTACAAGCAATGTACGCAAACATTTAATCACTATAAACAAACCATCTACGAAGGTAGCTCAAATAAGAAATTGCAGAATCCTCATTCATCCCGGGAAAATCCATGATATATCCATACATACATACATACATACATATATATAATTATATATATATATATATATATATATATATATATATATATATATATATATATATATATATATATATATATATATATATATATATTCCGTATTCCCGAGCGTCATACTAATATATACTTTTGTTATTTACACCACCTGTCCTCGTCTGTTGTTATTATTTGTATATTCTCCCATATATATATATATATATATATATATATATATATATATATATATATATATATATAAAGGTAAGTAGAGAAGCAGAGTTAGCGGTTGGAATAACCGTCTAAGGGATAATAATATTACTACCGGTATAAGCTACCCATGTTAACCCTGGGCATGGGTATGCAAGAACAGTTATGTTCATAGGGTACAGGTAATAACTGAACAAACAAGAGTTTATCAGGAATCAAATTTAAAATAAGCAGAAAATGGAGAAAACTTTTCATCAACAAATAAACAATTGACCAACATCGGTTAATTATTTTTTATAGTAATGATAAAGTTTTGTATTTAAAAATAATTAACCGATGTTGGTTAATTGTTTGTTTGTTGATCAAAAATTCTCCATTTTCTGCTTATTTTAAAATCAATATATATATATATATATATATATATATAATACATATGTGTGTGTGTGTGTGTGTGTTTGTATTAGACGGAAGAGAGCGAACGGAGGGAGAATTAGGCTACTACTTTAGTAGGCCGAACGAGATAAATTAGCATGTCACGATGTGAAACAAAATATTTAGCCTTTAATACAATCTCTTCCATAAGGGTTGGCGTGGGAAAACTGAACTGATTGACAAGAAGAATGATAAATTACAATATTTAATAAAGTTATCATGGTCTTAAACGTTTTGTCTACTATCAGGACAAAGAGAAAAAATAATCTGATGCAGACTCTAATTTGTCAACCCTATTAGTAATAAGAGTGAAGGGCAAAAGAATCTTATTAATATTTTGAAGATAGGGGTTGGCCTCTGTTAGTCAAAGAATTATTGGTTTAATATATTGAGATACGATTTAACTCTTCATTCTTTGATATGATAACGGCAAAAGCACAGGCCGTTAGGTTGTCTTAATTAGATATGAAATCTAATATTTAAAATAAGATAAAGCGGAGAGCTGGAAGAAGCGTAATCATGCCAAGTTAGATGCTTAGTGACAGTTCATTCGTCTTTACGTTCTGAATTTAAATTCCGTCGTGGCTGATTTTGTCTTTCATTCTTTCAGGGTCGATAAATTAAGTACCAGATGAACACCAGGGTCGACTGCCTTCCTCGAAGTTGCTAGCCCGGGGCCTAAAATAGGATAATTTTCTAGTCTGTTATTGATAAGTTTCTCTCTGTTTATTATCTTATTTTTATGAATTTTGATTATTATTATCATTTTTTGAGCGAAGGGGGGTCGTCAACCATTTTGTTTCGTAATATCTAAAATGTCTGTTTAGTTGAGGGTGCTCCTTGTTGTTATTGTTGTTGTATTTTGAATGGTTCCAGTGGACCTAAAACAATGATGTTGAGGCAGTGTCTGATTGTTTTAAATTGAAGTTGAAATTTCCGCTTGGAGGACACAGACACAGACAATCGCTCGTGCGCGCGCACCCACAGAGAGACATCCATCCATACATGTCATCATATTTAAGGACACCATCGTTTCCCCTCCACAAAAACCCCACCACAAAAAACCCCCCAAAAAAAAACCAAAAGCCAAAAAACCAAAAAGGAAACAAAAGAGGTATACCTGCCTATCCTTGCTGTGTTTTCAGTTCCTTTCCTCATCAAACTTTTTCAACTATTGTCAAAATTCTGCTACATAATAAATACCACCAAGACAATATTCCGTCTATTGTTACGAAATTCCCTAACTATAACAGTAATAATGATGATAATAAAAATGATGATGATGATGATGATGATGATGAGGATGATGATGATGATGATGATGATGATGACGATGACGGCGACGACGCCGATGATGATGATGATGATGATAGAATTTAATCCTTTGGTCAGAAACAAGGACAGGAACTTACATTTTAGTCACTTATATCTAAACCAATGATATTAATGCTACTCGATTTTCATTTTTTATTTTAATTTTTAATTTTAATTTAATTTTATTTTAATTTTTTAAAAGTTTATTCAAAAATTTTTATTTTGTTTCAATTTTTAAAATTTTTTATTCGACTCTGAGATTCAAAGATTGTTGTAGATAAATTCATATTATATAACTTGATACAATTTGGATAGTGAAATATTTACAGCTCTAAAAACCATCATTATCATCATCATCAACAACAACAACAACAACAACAACAATAACAACAACATCATCACCGCCACCACCACCACCACTACCGCCACCACTGACGTCCTCATAGGCATCCCCACCAACCTCATCACCACTGCTTTCACAATCATCGTCGCCATTAGCACCTCTTGCTGCACCTTCCTCATCTGCCTCCCACTTTACACCATCACCTTCATTAACACCTACCCCCCCTCCAATATCACCACCACTACCACCACCGCCGCCGTCTTCACCACAACTATCTCCATAGCCAACAACACAACCACCGCTCTGTAGTATCGTAATCACCATCAACAAAACCAACAAACAACAACCACCTCCTCCACCACCACCTTGTCATCATCATCATCATCATCATCGTCATCATCAGCAGCACCACTAGTGACGTCGTTGTGGTGGTGGATGTCGTCCTTGCAATCGTCGTTGTTCCCATTCCTCACTTCGCTAGGAATGGAATAAAGAGAGAAAGAAAGAAAGAAAGAAAGAAAGAAAGAAAGAAAGAAAGAAAGAAAGAAAGAAAGAAAGAAAGAAAGAGGGGAAGGAGAAGAGATGGAGAAAAATCAAGAAAATGAGTTACGAAGAAAAAGAGAAAGAGAGATAGAGAGAGAAACAGAGAAAAGAAAAGAGGGAGAGAGAAAGAGAAAGAGAGAGATAATAGTTATAATATTTTCATTTTTCACTCAAGAGCTAAAATTATTTTCCTTTCTATTGACAACAGACTGGGACATTTAAATAGAAACAGGGTGTGTGATACGATCGCTTCAACTGACCTCTCCCTTGATATTAATGGTGTTTACTTTGTATCGAAAACTGGGAGAAAGAATCGTTAGAACGGGGGATAGAATTTCTCATTGTATTTGTTCCTCTACTTTGAGTTCAAATTTAGCTAAAGTCAACTTAGCCTTCTATCTGTTTTGTGTTCGATAAATAACAGACCAGAAAAGTACTCAGTTCCATGCTCTCTCTCTCTCTCTCTCTCTTTCTCTCACACACACACACACATACACACACACAGACACACTCACTCTTTATTTCTCTCTATCTATCTATCTATCTGTCTGTCTGTCTGTATGTATGTATGTCTGTATGTCTGTCTGTCTGTCTGTCTGTCTGTCCGTCAGTCCGTCTGTCCGTCCGTCCGTCTCTGTCTGTCTGTCTGTCTGTCTGTCTATCTATCTATCTATCTATCTATCTATCTATCTATCTATCTATCTATCTATCTATCTATCTATCTATCTTTGTCCGTCTGTCTATATATGTATATATGTCTATATGTGTGTGTGTATGTAAATGCATGAGCATGTCTATAAGCTTATATGCATGTATGTATGGCATTAAACTGCATCTGCTGTTGAGGCTCCAGCTCGCGAGTTTTGGAGTTGTGGACTCAACCCCCAATTACCCTTCTTACTTCGAGATCCGTTCAGCTCCGAAATCGTAGTACCTGTTGGTACTAGTACTAGCTTTCCCATGAATAGAGAAGGCTCCTGTTATTTTAACAGAGCCATGGGGAAAGGCAGCTCTTGAAGGAGAAAGATACTCTGACATAAAACTTGCTGTCAAAATAGCAGCGGCCATCTTGCAACGCTTGTCACTGGAACCTTTTATGGCGACCGAAAATGAGGGAAAAGCGTTGTCACTTAAATCCACTGACGCACAGATGTCTCAATATGAGACGGAGATCATTTGACAAGATGATAGAATCATCAAGTATGTATGTATGTATGTTATGTATGTGTGTATGTATGCATGCACGCATGTATTTATTTATGCATCTCTGTATGTGTTTGTATATATATATATATATATATGTATATATATATATATATATATATATATATATATATATATATATATATATATATATATATATATATATATATATAGAGAGAGAGAGAGAGAGAGAGAGAGAGAGAGAAAGAGACAAACACAGACACACAGACACACTCAGACACACACACACACACACAACACACACACACACACACACACACACACACATATATATATGAATAATATGCTACATGCGCAAACATACACATATATGTGTATCTGTGTATGAATGTGCATGTATGCACGTGTCTATGTGTGTGTTTGTCTGTAGGTATGTAAATACATGCACATATACATGTAGACACTCAGACACACATGACAGACAGACAGACAGACAGACAGATAGATAGATAGATAGATAGATAGATAGATAGACAGATAGATAGATAGATAGACAGATAGATAGATAGATAGATAGATAGATAGATAGATAGATAGATAGATAGATAGATAGATATATATGGATGTAGATATGCATGAGTGAATGCATAGTATGTTCTATCTCAAGTATAAAACTCAACATTGCATCACTTCCGCTATTAACGGTTACCCGTTGTAACGGTTACCCGTTTTAACGGTTACCCGTTTTAACGGTTACCCGTTTTAACGGTTACCCGTTTCCCGACTGTGTCGGCCATCACAAAAATACTTAACCAAGAAATGTCTATCTGGATCTGCAGGAATGTTTTAATTCGTGTTTGTGGCTAGATTTCACTTCATATTTATCTCTGAGATATAGATTAGATATGTAACTTAAATAGACAGGATTTGAATTAATGACAAAGGCCACCACCTGGATAAGTTTTACTTGTGTGCTAAAGGTAGGAACTAACATATATATTATTGATGTTGTTGTTCTTGTTTTGCTTAAGGTCAGCCCTGTTTTCCTATATATTTTACGTGATTCTCTCTTTTTTTATTATTATTTATAGATATATATATATAAATGAAGTGTACATCGTAAAAGGAACGACAATACCTATTTTAAAGAAACCTAAAAACCAAAATTAAAAAAGAAAAGAAAGAAAATATGCTACAGAAGAGGAACTACGTTAGAATCACAATTCAGTTATATCAAAGAATCTACCAATGTAAGTGATTCAATTCACGACAATCTAAGACACTTCTTCTGTAAGATGCAGTTACTCCATTTTACCATTTTCTTTTCTTTATTAATATTGGTACTTTTTTCAGAATTTCTTTATAACTTAATACTAGTTTTGAATTATGAAATAAAACTATATTTATTTCAGACAATATACATAGACTTCTAGTTTTTAACGTTTATTTACTGTTATTATTATTCTTTTTTTTTTTTCGCTGAATAATAATAATAATAATAATAAAATAAGATGTATTAATCATATCAAATGAACTGAAGATTGGCACATGAAAGGAAACGTGTAAGAAAAGAATTGATAAGCCATGTCTGTATTGAACAAAGGCATATGTAGCATTGCACGAAATTCTCATTGGACAAAGATTTACATATAATCAGTGTCTTAACAAATACAGGATATGTCATGGAACATGATATTGTAGATCACTACATCACACCAACACCATCACGGCCGCCGCTGCCGCCACCACCATCGCCGCCTCCACCGCCGACACCATCATACACCACCACCATACACCACTATCATACACCACACCGATACTACCATGCATAGCAATAACACTATCAATACCACACCAACACCTATATCTACCACCACCACCACCACCACCACCACCACCACCACCACATATCAACCAAAACCAGCAACAGCAGTAGCAGCAACAGTAGCAGCAGCAGTACCACCACCACCACACCGATACCACGATACACAACACTAACACTATCATACATCACACCATTAGTACAACACACCACTCCAATTAAACAATGCACTTCACATGAACACGACAGTACAACGTCCTAGCATTGTAATACATCACAGAGACAATATCATACACAACACACCGACACTGTCATGCATCACATACCAATGTATCAGACTTTGCACCTACATTACCATACACCATACTGATACAGCCATATATCACACCAGTAGTATCATACGACATTAAATCCTTGCCCTACATCATTCAAACACTGTCATACATTACACACTAAGACTACCGTATTTCACACCAACTCTACAATACACTATTCCGACACCGCTAAACACTCAAAATCGTACCAATACTGTCATACGCCACATCGACAAAACAATGCAACATGTTGACACTACCATACAACACACCAACACTATTATACTCTCCCCCAACATTACCATCCATTGCACTCCTGTACGACTGTACTCAACATCAATAAAGCTCAATACCCAATACTCAAACACTACCATACTCCACACTACACACTACCGCCATACAATATATAAGCATTACCACATAATACACCACCGTTATACAACTCCATGTTATACCACCCTGAACTATAGAATGCTGTGGAGGTGCAATGGCCCAGTGGTTAGGGCAGCGGACTCGCGGTCGTAGGGTCGTGGTTTCGATTCCCAGACCGGGCGTTGTGAGTGTCTATTGAGCGAAAACACCTAAAGCTCCACGAGGCTTTGGCAGGAGATGGCGGTGAACCCTGCTGTACTCTTTCACCACAACTTTCTCTCACTCTTACTTCCTGTTTCTGTTGTACTTGTATTTCAAAGGGTCAGCCCTGTCACACTGTGTCACGTTGAATATCCCCGAGAACTACGTTAAGGGTACACGTGTCTGTGGAGTGCTCAGCCATTTGCACGTTAATTTCACGAGCAGGCTGTTCTGTTGATCGGATCAACTGGAACCCTCGTCGTCGTAAGCGACGGAGAGCCACGATACAATGCTACCTTGTTCTATACACTTCATTTCACCATACTATATATATTAATCTGAACAATTGGCTACCTCACTACACGAAGCTACTTATTATATTATACACTCTGAATTTCTTGCTACCTTAAACATGATACTCTACTACACTTTACAATGTTTAATTGAAACATTATATACAATATTTTACGTTACCCCAGTACAGTAAATTCACTTTTATCTATTTCTCACTGCTCTAAATATTGCATAACATTGTTTTAATCATCCAGTACTATGTATAAACACACTGTACCATAGTACAGGAATTCCCTGTTTTAAACTTCGTTGCGCAATATTTCACCCCCACACCCCCAGTGATTACCCCCTCTCTGCACTGCACTGCACTGCATTATTTTGCACTTTTGCTTTCGTGAGATTTGCTTTCGTGAGATCTGCTATGCATTATAGGACGTCGCACTAAAGAAAATGAACCAACAACTTTGACGAATTGTCACACGTCACACCTGACTCTCATCTGTTTCAGAAAACAACAAGAATAACAACAGCAGCAGCAGCAGCAGCAGCAGCAGCAGTAGTAGCAGCAACTACAGTAACAAGAAGAACAACAACAACACCAGCACTAGCAGCAGCGACAAGAGTAATAATGGAACATCAACAACATCAGCAACGGTAACAACACCAGCACTTAATCCTCGCAACACTAATACACCCACCCAACAAGAAGTTATGCCGACATTGTCTTTCATAACACTAAGATCAATAAATATGTGCCACTTATACAATTTGTTTTAAGGAAGTAAGAATATCAGATTGCCTTACAGCAATCTGATATCACTCCACAAGAACAACCCGCAACATTTTTGCAAGTGGCGCCACACGTATCATTGCGCTTTAATCAGAATAATAAAAGCAAGCCTCAAAGTGGGTATTCCCCCCACCCACCCCACAACATTTCACAACCTCGGGCTAAATTTTTTCCTTCCTGAGCGTGGAACGATGTACGAATGCGGGCATGTATCAAATAGGCAGAAAGAAGGAGAGAATTGAAAGAAAGAAAGAAAGAAAGAAAGAAAGAAAGAAACGTGTACATCAGGGAAACAAAGATGTACCCTTTGCATTGAAACGGTAACTTTTCTTAGGATGTTACATAATGAACTAAAGGTCTTCTGCAGATAAAATACATGTGGATGCATACGTGTGCGCACGCATACACGCACGCACGCACACACACACACACACACACACACACACACACACACACACACACACATTATACATACACATATATGCATCCACACATACACTCGTAAATATATATACACTATGCTTATATACGTATATTTTTATACATATATATATATATATATATATATATATATATATATATATATATATATATATATATATATATATATACGTATCTATGAATATATGTATATACATATATGCGTGTGTGTGTGTATGTGTGCGTCCGTGTGCGTATCATGTAGACAATTCTAAATAAACTCTTAACCGATGGTAATAAGCAAAGCTGTTTCAATTTCTAGTCGAGGGCAAGTACTTATGTCAAAAATTCTACCTCATGAAATTAAACACATCGACAACATCCCCCTGACATCTCTCTTAATTATACACATCTGCGTATAACTACACACGCACACATATTAATGGATTCGTATATCTGCACAGATGTCTGTAGCTGTACGTATTAGATATCTACACGAGTGTCTATATTAACAAGTTGGTTGTTCAACGTGATTCAATTCCTATCTCTAACATCGTTTGGTTGATTATGTCATCGTCAATTTCGTCGTTTTTAATTTCGTTGGTTTGTTTGTTGACGGTCGGTCGATTGGTTGAGTTGCTAGTTGAGTATCCGTAGTTCAGAATCTGCAACACATATGTTAGCCGGTGGAGCTACAAGTTGCATTCTGTAGATATAGTTTCAAAATTTGGCAAAATGCCAGCAACTCTCAAGAAGGGATAACTCTGATTAAATCAAACCCAGTGTTCAATTGGTACTTAATTTATCGACCCCCGAAAGGATGAAAGGTAAAGTCGACGTCGGTGGAGTTTGAACCCAGAAATAAAGACGGACGAAATACCGCTAAGCATTTTTCCCGGCGTGCTAACGATTCTGCCAGCTCGTCGCCTTAATAATAATAATAATAATAATAATAATAATAATAATAATAATATTTTTTTATGCTTCTGTATACCTACTGGAGGAGTTACCTCAATCCTATATAATAACAATAATAATAATAATAATAATAATAAGAATAAGAAGAAGAAGAAGAAGAAGAAGAAGAAGAAGAAGAAGAAGAAGAAGAAGAAGAAGAAGAAGAAGAAGAAGAAGAAGAAGAAGAAGAAGAAGTGTGCAAGTTGATGTTCTGTATTTAGTGATGACTTCAGTTGAAAATCCACTCTCACATGTATTCTCTATAAGTCGAACTAAGGAAGGATTTTTAAGAGCAACACATCGAAGTTATGGAGCTAGTTGAAGAAAGTGGTAAGAATTTGTGATATAGAAGGATGAAGAGCAAAGGTGATTCCGGTGGGGTATAGATTCAGAATTAAAAAAAAAGGAAAGAAAAGAAGAAATAATTTTAACTGACCTCGATTGGCGCGTGGAAAAGTAACTCAGTGGAGCTAGTCTTCGAGAATGGTCGTTATTATATCGCACATTGATATAAAGGTACAAAATTCAGAGATGCAAGGCACGGATGCTTACATCATCGTTCTATAATCTTCACCAGAACCTACCTAATCTATCCTGGAGGATAAAAAGTGAAGGCACCCTGGTGAGATATGAACTCAGAACTTAGATATTCGTAACCGAATACGGCAAGGCGTTCATTCAGTCAATTACCACTGACTACTGAGATAAACAAAAAAAATAAAAATTAAAGAATAACCTGCAGACATAAGTGATAGCTATTTGTTTTCCGCATCTGCATCTTAGAATTTTAAAAATAAAATCCTGTTTTTAAAATAAAATTTTATCGTCTTTTACTTAAAATCACATATTTATTGAGTGACTGCCGTTTAGAACAAAATCCTTTGTCCGATTATCGTTTATCAGAGAAAGCCTATCAATTGCAGTCAGATATATCTGTCTAACTCTAGTTCTCAGCAATCACATCCTGTTGTCTAACTATTATTTAGAATCACATCCTAAAGTCTATTGCCCTGAATTTGAAACCTAATCTTACAATCTCAATTTCTCGCATCACATGAACAAAATTATTGTTGTTATTGGTGAACTGGCAAAATAACTGAGAGCGTGGGAAAAGTGCTCTTGTACATTTGTTCCAGCTCTTTACCTTCCGTGGTCAAGTTTCTCCGAGATTCTTTTGTTTTTAGTTCTTTTAGACCGATAAAATATAGCAAGAGTTAAGTATTAGGTCGATGCTAATGACTAACTCCTTGCATTCAGAACTGCTGACCTTGTGTTTAAATTAGAAGTCACGATTCTTTAAGTTCTGAGCTCAAATCCTGTCGCAGCCATTGTTCTTTCATATCTTTGGTGTCAATGAAATGACGTACAGTTCAAGTATTGAGTTCGATTGAATCGATTAACTAAAAGGACTTAAAGAACAGGATAGTGGTGGTTAACGGAATAAGAAAACGGCAGTGATATAGATACTACGTTTGAAAAATAAAATTCTTTCAGGACACACGCACAACCGATGGTAGCTAACATTTTAATTAGAGCTTGGTCAGTGTGCACTGGCAGAAAGAAAAACTGGACAAAGGTCAGCTCCAGGGATAAAACTGGACATAGGACAATTATACCACAGGGATGATGCCCCTTTTCTCGATTAAAGAGGAACAAGCAAACGAGAAAGTAACATACCAATTCCTTAAAGAAAGAATAAGCTTTCATATGGCTACAAAAGAACAACTGAAATATGTCCTAGATGCCGGAGTAGGGCATATGGAAGGGTGTACCTATGTGGTGTAGGGAAGAAAGTCCATTAAGGGTCACTCGAGAAGTTTTTCTCCAGAAAAGCTGGAAAAAGTAGATCTGCTGGTTCAGGAATATTACTGACCGCAACTGCAAAACAGCCGGGAAAACTAATATCAGAATCAGTAAATGGCCATCAGAAAGTCGTGTGGTCCTGTCTGCTTAGTACCGTATAATTATAACAAAATTGAGTAAATGGAAACCAGAGAACAATTCGGGAATACTGTTGGGGGAAAGTAAAAAGAGGGAAAGACACAAATTAAGAGAAATGAGTTTAAGCCAAACGAATTTTAAATAAGCAAAGAAACACACTGCCAAATCATAGAGAGATTAATTAAAAATTTTGTAATGACTTAAAAATCACGACAGTCATCATTAATTTTAAAGACATTTGAATGTGAATTACTCTCGTGCAATATTTTTTAGAAATATTGCTGCAAGTTGGCAACACCGAGTGATACCATACAACATAAATCCATGCTTAGCGGCATTTCTTCTGTCTTAATGTTTTGAATTCAAATTGTCAGAAGTTGAATTGCCTTACATCCGTTTCGGGGTCAATAAAATAAGTACCAGTTGAGTACTGGGGTCAATGTAATCGACTTAGCCCTCGCCCTGTGCCAAAATTTGAAACCAATATTTCGTAGAAATAAATATAATTTTTCTGCGAAACTCGTTTTTGAGTGCAAGTTGTTTTATAATACTTACTCCGCCACTCCCCCAAGCCCTTTTGGTCAGTAATAACAGACAGTCCTTTAGGGAAGGCATGAACATTAATGCACCTCATTTCTTCCATTCTAAACAAATCAGAAGAACATCTTTGACTGCCAAAAATCGAGTAAGTTACTAAATTTAATACTCTTATGAGAAACACATTAAAATTGTTGGTTTCTATCGATTTAAGACAAGAAAATGTCCAGAATCCCGGAGTAGAGGTGGGGTTGGGAGAAACTGGATGTTGTGACATTCATTAGCTTTCTAAAAGGCGTTAGCAGCATAAGAGAATTAAATTTGCATCTACCAATAATCGAAACCGGCTCACGATCTCAACCTGCCGCCAGGAAACTCCACCGCTTTCTTTACAGCACTTACCACGTGAGATAAATATAATATTGATTGATGATTGACCGCCCCCTATAAATAATGGCCCATTAGCATTCTGGGATATAAGCCAAAAAGAAAAAAAAAGATAGAAAACAAGAGAAAGTGCGGATGAAAAAAATAATATAATAAAAAAAGAAAATACAAAAAAATATATGTAAAAAAGAAGAAACAAATCCTCAATCGGTTTCTTAAACCTTTCATGCTCTTCTTTTTGGCCTCTTTTATCGCTAATACCTCGATCGCTCTAACTCCACCCCAATTCCAGCAAGATCGATTCCATTCCCCAACCATTTCATCTACATACCACCAACCCATATTTTGTTTTCCTTTTTTTTTTCTTGTACATTCTTCCCAATATTCCATATTTTTTCCATATTTTTTCTATACAACACTTAGTTTGGAATTCACCGCTGAAAAGGCTCACCCTATCACATTCAGTAAATCTGTAGGAATTCAAAGAGAATATTAATGAAACCCAATAACCTAACCCTTCTTTCTTATCACATTTCTCTTGTACATCAGAAGGCCATCAAGTCATCAATATGATAAAGAGGATGGCGGTGATGGTGAGTACTGGCCAACAATAAGCTGGTGTTGTGTTGAGATCTCAACACGGTTTCACTCTCCGGAAGCAATCGTTTCATTTCACAATTAAAGCATGAATTTCCA
>NC_142944.1:53368717-53381217 GCF_046866305.1 Octopus bimaculoides
GTTGTATACATACATACATACATACGTACATACATACATACATACATACATACATACATACATACATACATACGTGCATGTGTGTGTGTTTAAAAGTGTGAGCGAGTGCGTATGCAGTTGGTTGTTGTTGCTGATTTGAGCAATTGAAGTCCGTAAGGTCAACGCTTGTCTTGTATGGATATACAGAAAGTTTATTGATCAACAAATGGTCAAAAGCAGTCAACATCATTTGACAATCATTGACCTAATTTTTCTACATATGAACCATAATTAAAACTTGACAAATTGTTCTTCTTTTTTGTCAATGTGTGTGTGCGTGCACACGCGTGTGTGTGCGTGCACACGCGTGTGTGCACGTGTACGCCCTTGAGCTGTCATTTAATCATTTCTCCATAACACTAAATTGAGACTCCACAATTTTCAAGAAAAGTATTTTCAATTTTATCTGAAGCTATGCGCATATTATACACGACGCCTGCTGTATTATATACATAATTTACTCACATAGGCACACACAACACACACCTATACACACATTCTTACAGACACACATGTATGTATATGTGTATATATAGACTTATGTACCGACATGTGCATGTATATGCATGCGTATGCCAATATCCAAATGTACAAACGCATACATACTCATGCGTACACACATATTCATTTACATACACTATGGGTTTCTTTCAGTTTCCGTCTACCAAATCCAGCCCGGGGCGATAGTAGAAAACACTGGCCATACAATGGGATTGAACCTAGAACCACATGGTTGGAAAGCAAAATTTTTCACACCACGGCCACATTCACACGCAAACACACAAACACACGCACGCACACACATACACAACACACACACGCACGCACGCGCATGCACACACACGCGCGCACACACATACACACACACATACATATATACACACACACACAGTTACACACTCTCTCACAGTTACATATACAAACATAACATACGTACATAAGAGAGACAAAGAGAGAGAGAGAGAGAGGGAGGGAAGAGAGAGAGAGAGAGAGACATTGAGGGAAATGTAGAGAGAGGGAGAAAGCGAAAGCTGTAGAGGGAAGTGAGAGACAGACAGTCAACAAGCACACTGGCGTTCCTTGCATAAGTAAGAATAGCACGTGATTAATGTAGAACCGGAAGTGGAGTTAGTGATGTTTAGTTCCACTGCTCATAATTACACTGAAATTTATGTGATCTGTTGTCATTGTAAAACCACAAATTTAATGATATATATATATATATATATATATGAAAACGTGCTATATATATATATATATATATATATATATATACACACAGACTGTATATATATATATGTGTGTGTGTGTGTTTAACTATAATTTCCATATATATATATGTAATAATTTATTTGTATACACATACAGACACACACACACATATCTATATAAATGTGTGTGTAAATTTTTATGTATATGTAGGTGTATAAACATATATATATCATATATATATATATATATATATATATATATATATATATATATATATATATATATATATATATATATATATGTATATATATATATAATGATGTATGATTATAGTCATATGCATATATATATATATATATATATATATATATATATATATATATATGCATGTATGTATGTATATACATGTATATATACCTGTTTATATGTATGTGTGTATGCGCAGGTGCACGTGCGTCAGTTTCTGTTATTGTTTCATCACATTCAGACGCAAGTGATCAATGTTCCTGAATCAGTTTGGAGAAATGTCTGGTGCTAACTATCTAAGGCTAAGTAACAAACAGGTCTAAAAATATATAGACTTATATAACCTCTGGTCTAAATCAATTTAACAAACGCCGTTCATGTTGTTTTATGTAATCGTCCCACCCCAGGAATGGAGAAACGGGTGGTTCTGATGTAACAAACTCTGACACAGAATAGTTGACTGGGAACTGGTTAGTGTAATCATCAGCAAAATATACAAGAACAACATTATTATGAGTACTACCACTATCATCATCATCATCATCATCATCATCATCATCATCATCATCATCATCATTATCATCATCATCGTCGTTGTCGTCGTCGTCATCATCATCATCATCATCGTCGTCGTCGTCGTCGTCATCATCATCATCATCATCGTCATCCGCTTCCTCTTCCTCGTCATTATCATTTTTATCAGCAACAACACTATCATAATCATCATCACAATCGTCGTCGTTGTCGCCGTCCTAACCAGCATTTTCTTCGTCAATGCCGTTTACTCTACGGTTTACGCAATCCGGTTTACAAGAAGACACAAGCTGCACGTACATATAAATAACGACAGGTACATATGCACACACACACATTCATAAGGTACATCCTTAAATATATGCATTGCATACATGAGGGTCTCGTAGAGGCGCCTTCGTGATATACAGCGTGAATTTCACCTGGTGGAGTTCATCACTTCTCCAGGTGTGACTAAAACCGATTTCTTTTAGAACTAGAAACAGATTCAATAATCGAGTGACAGAAAGGGAGTCGACCCCAGCATCGAACTGGTACGATATGAACCGTCACCGAAGGGAGAAAAAACAAACTTGACCTCTGCGGGATTTCTTTTCAGAGCTTATTACTCGAGAACGGTTAACGCGAAAGCATCAATCCCACTCCGTAACGATTGTAGCAATTAGCCATCGTAAATGTGGATGGATGCGCATGCGTATTTTTGCTCATGTTTATGTGTGTGTTTATATATATGTTGACATGTACGTGTGTGTATATATGCGTGTGTGAGTGTGCGTGTGCTGTGTGAGTGTTTGTGAGTGATATAACGTTTGCTTATCATGTTCAATTATAAGTAACACAATTTTACATCATTTTGATGGGTTGCTCTATGCTTTTGCCGAGTACAAATTTAATATAAGAGTATCATTGACAGTGACTTCGAAGTTTCGGTCAGTGAAGCCAGCATCAGACTGGCCAACGATGGTTTAACTGTCCGACACTTCAAAGTCACTATCAGTATTATTCACGTTTATGGATTATACATACATACATACACACACACACACACACACACACACACACATATATATATATATATACACACATATATACATGTATGCATATACCTATATGTATACATAAGTAAACATGCTTAGGCATATATACTCGTTGTGTGTTTTATAGTTTATGTGAAACTCGTTCCATTATGCAAGATAAATTCTTAGAACAAATTCGTATACAAATATAAGTATATCCATATGTCTATGCCTTCTCTTTCTCTTTCTTCATTTCACTGTCACTTTAGCTCTGTCTCCACCCCCTCTCTCTCTATGTGCCTATACACACACATACACACACACACACACACATATATATATATATATATACAAATACATATATATATGCACACACACACACACAAACACACACGCATGCACATACATAGTTACACTTACACACACATACACACACAAACACAAATACACACACACACACACACACGCACGCACGCACGCACACACGTTACCCTTTTTAAGTATGTCAAATCTGGTCCATTATATAACAGAGACTTGGTTGACCTGCTAGTTAAAACATCCGGCAGACAACCAAGAAGTAATGGGCTCGCTGTTATCAAGAAATGTACCAGACATCAAATATTTTCTCTATTATGTCAACAGCCACTTTGATAGCATTGGTTTTCATAATGGGAGTACATACATATATGCATATGTATATATATATATGTATATATATATATATATATATATATATATATATATATATATATATATATATATATATATATATATATATATATATATATATATATATACATATGTATGTATACATACACATATATATGTACATATATATGTGTATTTGTGTGTGCGTGTGTGTGTGTGAGTGTATATATAACTCGCAGACACACATACATGTATGTATGTGTGTGTCTGTGCGTCTGTATAAATACATACACACGCGGAGAAATAAATACATACGCATGAATACTCATGTATACGCACTCAGAATAATCCACTCGCCCAGACAAAATTATTGAGAATATTTTATGTCTCTGTGTGTACACACGCGCGCGTGCGCACACACACACGCACACACACACACACACACACACACACACGTACATACACACATACAAACATACACACGCGCACACACACTCTCATATATTAGACAATTACTGTCTCATTTCACACGTGCTGTTGAGGGATGTTTTGAAATCATGGCATTTTAGTCCTAACCCTGCAAATTGAAACCTCCGCAAACGAATCCAAGCCACGTTTCTACCACTTGGTTATAGAAGTCAAAACTCCGCGCACTCACACACACTCACACACACTCACACACACGCACACGCACACACACATATGATAACTGGCACACAGTCGGTTACAATGACGAGTGGTGTTCCAGTTGATTTGATCAACCGAAATCAGCCTGCTTCTGAAACTATCGTGCAAGTGACTGATCTCTCTACAGACACGCGTAACATCAATGTAATTGTTCGGGAGCGTCAGCGTGATACAGAATGTGACAAGGTTGGCCTATTGAAGTACAAGTGGTACTTATTGTTGTCAGCTGATTGGAGTGGAGCAACGTGGAATAAAGTGTCGTGCTCAAGGACGCAACGCACCACCAGGTATCGAACTCACTTGCAACCTTACGATCGTGAGCTGCATATCTAAACGACTAAGCCACGTGCCTCCACAAACACACACACACACACACACACACACACACACACACACACACACACACACACACACACATGTATAACGACTAGAGATAATTCTATCATACCCAATACTGGATTTGAAATGTATCCCTTTCCTCTGTATCAGAAGATTTGAATGTTGGACAGTTCATCACATGATTCACAGGTTCGAATCCAAACGCACCAGTTATGTTGCTCAATTTCATCAAGCGCCAAAAGTACAATTGCTGCTGGGATGACAGCATAAGTATTCGCAAAAACTTTCTTCAACCACTAGCACTCGAGCTGAAACCTCCACAATGCCCAATCACATCGCAAGCTGGCTTAAATAACAAAAACAGATCATCGTTGATTTTTAAATTCCCCGAGGCTTCTGTCGAAAACTCTGGATTAAACACGAGTAAAACTTAAAGAATGGTTCATTGAGAATTCCAGCGTAATTAGCAGGTTCCTTGATGATACGAATTATATTTCTTAAGCGATTCTAAACCAGAATTAGAGTTGATTTACTCTTAATGTCCTGAAATATGAGTGGTGAACTGCAAAGAATCAACAAATCCGGAATCATGCATGAAGGCAACAGTTACAGAATTATTAAGGTGCAATAAAAATACTTGCTGGCTTAAAATTATTTCATGTGTGTGTGTGCTTTGCGTATGTGTATGCGTGTCTCACAAATGTGCGTGTGTGCGCGCGCGAGTATGGATGTGTGTGTATGTATCAATGTGTGTATGTGTGAACATGAGTGAGCATGAACGTATGTTATGCGTGTATTATGTCGATTCGTATATGCGCCATTGGTAACTGTGTAAGAGAGTGTACTGTGTATGTTTGTGTGCGTTCGCAGTGCATAAGCGTACGTGAATGTGAATCGTTTTCGCTGTGTGAGTATATGTGTCACTTGTGTGTACGATTGGGTGAAAGAGAATTCGCGTTACGTGTGCGTATACGAATGCGTGTGCATTCGCACTAACGTGATTGTTTGCCATTCACATATGTGTGACTGTATGTTTGCTTTAGACTTACCGTGTTTGGCAGTGTGAATGTGTAAGCGTGTGACGTATATATGAAACGTATAAATGTGTGATGTATGCGCGCGCGCGCGCGCGCGTGTGTGTGTGTGTGTGTGTGTGTGTGTGTGTGTGTGTGTGTGTATGGAGCGTGTATCGTGTATGTGTAATATGTGTGAAAGCTCCAGTTCTGTTGACCGACTGGAAACTTCACCAGATGTCGCTATGACACTCTTACAGATATAGCATACATAGAAAATTATTAACCATCGTGTCGATGTGTAGAGCATCACTCGTTAGTTCTTGATGCAAGATAGGCAAATTTCACAGTGTGTGATTTGTTGGCTCAGTGGTAATGTAGAAAACACTCGCATAAGATGCCACGAAGCAAGACTGAGATTTAAACCCCGTGACTGCAATGCGGACTTCATAAGTACGCTGCCATGTTTGCGGCTATGTGCGTACTCGTACGTATGCCCACCTGTGTGTGTGTGTGTGCTTGTGCTTGTGCTTGTGTGTATGCGTGTTTTGTGTGCGTGTGTATATGTGTGTGTGTGTTTTGTGTGTGTGTGTATATTCACTCACACGCAAACATATACATACAAATATACGCGAGTGTTGATAAAGAAGATTATTTCCTCATACCAAAAGGTTTCGAGCGGTAGGCATTAGTCAACAGCTGTCATCGGTAAAACTTTAAATCCGACTGGTGAGAACATGGTGAGTTCTAATGTCAACCGTACAAAACCTTTATGTATAAGAAAGAGAAAATCCATTTTAGCAACACGCAATTACAGCAGATTTTTACAAACTTCTAATAAAGGTAACACTTTCCGTTTCATAGTATATTCATAATAGTATACATAAAAGAAGTACGTATAGCATACGCTAAATTATATATTATATATTTCAACTTCTTATTTCCAGTTTCACTGAGCACTTTGTTAAGACGCGTGAAGCTCAAAATATATTCTTGTGATGTCTATCGAAATGCAGATTCACCTCACTACACACACACACACACATACACACGCATACACACACACACACAGACACACACACACACACACACATATATACAGACACACATATCTATGCATGTATGTACTTGTGCATGTGTGTGTGTGTGTGTGTGTGCGTGTGCGCGCACTCGCTCGTAAACGACCTCTGCAGGGAATAGCGAGGTATGATGGGAAGACATTTATCCAATGTGGTGCACAGTGGTTTCGAAACCAGAAACCAGAAGTATGTTTCGCACAGAAAAATATTTAAACGCATGCTATAATCTCTCAACATACATACGTCCACACACACACACACACACACACACACACGCACCCATACATACACTCACACATACATACAAATATACATACATATATACATACATACATTCATATACACATACATACATACATACATACATACATACACATACATACACACATACATACGTACATACATACATACATACATACATACATACATACATATTTCTGTGCATGTATGTATAAGTTTCAGTTTATATGCCGGATTATATCTTTATTCATGCAGATATTTTTTGTGTATGTGTACGTTTTTGCAAGCACTGTGAACATGCATCCATGAATGCGTGCGTGTATGTGTGTGTGTGCGTGTGTGTGTGTGTGTGTGCGCGTGTGTGTGTAAGTCTGTGTATTTGTACGTATGTTCGCGCATGCGTGAATATGTTTTGCGTTTATAAAATATACAAAATCTACTTACGAAATTGATTCATCGTTTTCTTTCATATTTAATACATACATGTACATTCTCATATGTAATTATCTTATACATCCACATATATGTGTATGTGTGACATATATATATATATATATATATAATCTATAGCCACATACACATATATATGTGTATTCGAAAATTTACATTTTGTATCGGTACAGTTGTATTCTACGTAGGATTTAGGTTGATGTATAAGTATATAGATAGCTATATATATTAACTGGTAGATTTATATAAGTATATATATATATGTGTATATATATATATGTTTATATGCTCGTACAGGTTGACGCTTAGCTATTATATAAAAGGGAGTTGGTCTTCATATCGTTTTTTTTGTTTTGTTTTTTAGTAATCCAACCTTTATGATTCGATTTTTTTGTATGAAAAAATCTGGAAAATAAAACAAAAAAAGCCTTTTAAAAATTGATTACATAAATTTACTAATGTGCTTTTTTTGTAGTTGTTGTTAATGATATGATGAACTTTACATTAACTTTGTTGCATTTTTCATGTATTTTATTTTATCAGTTGTACGATATGTGTGAGTGTGTGTGTGTGTGTATGCGTGTGAGTGTGTGAGTGTGTGCGTATGAGTGTGTGTGAGCAATTATGTATTACAGAGCGTGTATTTGGAGCCCAAGATAAATTTTACAGTTCAAAATCTTACAAACGCGCGCACATGCATACACACATGCGCACGCGTCGTTCACACACATACGCGCGCGCACACGCATGAACAGATGCATACACATGATCACGCGCGCACACACAGACACAAGCACATATTTACATGTATGAATTTATATTAATTTGTATATAAAATGCAACTTTCTATGCATGTATATATACATCTAACTAAATTTCTGCGAGAGTGTGTGTGTTTGTGTGTAACTTAACCCTATATATTTTACATTGTTAATCTACAGACATTAAAGTTTTTGCAATATGCTAAGAGACTAGCGAGGTGTATTTACATCTGTTTAAAATTTCACAGCAGGGTGGTTAAAACTGCTGCGTGACTGCTTTATGTTCTTCTTTCACACATACATATATAGATAGGTACATATATACTTAGATACACACACACACACACACACACACACACACACACACACACACACACACACACGCACACATACACATGCATATATTGACACACAAAGTAAATGTGCTTGCATTACATGTGTGTGTGCGTGTGGGAGTGTATGTGTGGGTGGGTGGGTGTTTGGGCGCGTGTATATGTGTGTGTTTGTATGAATGTGTCCCGCCGTTATGATTTGAACCGAAATATATTGTTGTTTTATAACGCTGCAAGATGGAAAATTCAATAAAATGATGCCTTAAGAATGCATACATACGCACACACATACATTCATGCATACGTACATACATACGCAAACATACACATACATACATACATACATTCATACATATGTACGTACATACATAGATATGTCTCTGTGTATGTATATGTATGTATATTTATATACATATATTTTCATGTGTGTGAATAGTTGTATGTATATTGTTTTGATATATATATACAAAGAAAAATTGCAAGTAGAGAACTGCGTATACAAGGAGGACACGTGTGAGTTATCCTGTATGAAAGGTGGGATATGTGTGTGTGCGTATACATACATACATATATATATATATATATATATATATAGACATATACATACATATAATATATATATATATATATATATATATATATATATATATATATATATATATACATACAGAGAGAGAGAAAGAGAGAGAGAGAGAGAGAGACAGACAGACAGACAGACAGACAGACAGACAAACAGACAGACAGATAGATAGACAGACAGATAGATAGATAGATAGATAGATAGATAGATAGATAAACGGTGAGAGACAGGGAAAGAGAAGAAGGAGACCGCTGGTTGTGGTTAAACGAATGAAAGATAGTTGTGGAATCCATAAGGCAAAGATCAAGTGTCAAACAATTACTTTACGCCATCGCCTTATTCAATGATGATCGGAAGCGTTGAACTTGAAAGGTTTCTCACCATTGAAGACCCTTAACCTCGTATATTAAACTTTTTATATGTCTTTCTCTTTTTCATTTTTTTTCTTTTAACTCAGGTGTGTTAGAATATGGTCAATAGGGGCGAATTTGGAACGTCTCTGACGTGTCGATGCTTTCTTTGTACAATGGCTTTCAAAAGAAAAGTCATTGTTTTTAACCTACGTGGCCTTAATTGTTAAATAGTTAAACTATTATAGTAAGAATGTACTGGAAGTGATTGCAAGTGATATTTGTTGATAGGAATTCAGTGCGAGTGAATCAAACTTATACAGTCCTCGGTGGCGTGTCAGCGTTACGATAATATTATATATAATAGTAATTAATAGTATTGTTACAGCAAACTACACTTTAATGCAGAGCCCGGGGGTGAATTGATGCATGCTATTGTCTGGAATGTAGTACAAGTGAATCCAAAGATACAGTCTTCAGTGATATGACACTACTACTACTACTACTACTACTACTACTACTACTACTACTACTACTACTACTACTACTAATAATAATAATAATAATAATAATAATAATAATAATAATAATAAATGCCCGGATGCAGTACCAGGCAGTGGCTCTCATGGTTTCTGATCTTAACTGACTGGAAGTGTTATCATGTACATTGTTTTGTCTTGGTATCAAAAGATGGGCTACAGCAAATATTCTGCTCAATACCACAGATTTGCTTGTCAGTTGTTTGACCGTAACCAGTTGAGCATGTCCCTTGGTGGCTGACGATATGTACATCTCTGATCACGAGCAGAAGTAGTGGGGGAGCATCATAGCCATGTGTTGAGAGGAATTCTTTGGGGTTTGAATAATTCACCTTTGGAAACATGGGTGTTTTGTTCAACATCCTTAAACAAACCTTATTCAGGGACCTTTTGAGCGGGACCGGCTACTCGACCTGAAGAAAATTCTAACTGGACCCCACCACCAAGGTGATGAGTTGTTTATCTTGATATGAGATCACCATGTCGCGCACATATGGTTGTGATGCATGTGCCTGATGTACCCTTATCAGACGGGTAGTCATGATGGGTATACTGGGCTTCGTATATTTTACCCCAGTATCATTTTGATGGCATGCACTGCTCTCTCACTCAATAATGATAATAATAATAATAATAATAATAATAATAATAATAATAATAATAATAATAATAATAATAATAATAATAATAGTTTCAAATTTTGCCGCAAGAGCTGCAGTTTTGGGGGAGGGCATGAGTCAATTACATCGACCCCAGAGTTCAACTGGTACTTATTTTATCGACCCCGGAAGTGTGCCTCGAAGAAAATTTAGCTGTTGTTTCTAGCATTCTGCAGAAGCTTTCCTGCTTGGATTGTCATAGATATATATATCATCGTTAGCTTTAAGACACAAACGTATTTCTGAGAAATCATGTCAACAAGTACAAAATCTCAGAGACGAGTGGGGTCTATGAGATGGATGAGGAAGGAAGGGTGGATGAGGTGATGAGCATAGAGTGAGGTGGTAGGAGTAAGAAACATATGAAATGAGTAGTGGGGCGTTGGAGTAGAGCGTGTAGTGGTGGTGGTGAAGGTGGTGGCACAGTGAAGTGGTATTGGTGACTATGGTATGGTGGTGCTGAAGGTGGCAATGGTAATGACATTGCTTCTAATCGAAGCGGTACTTGGAGTGATTGTAGTGTTGCTGATAGTGGGAGGAGGGATAGTTGTAGCTGATTTGGTGAAAGTGGTAGTTTGTGGTAGTGGTGATGGTGATAGTGGTGATGGTGGTTGTGGTGGTGGTTGTAGTGGTGGTGCTGGCGAGGACGTAGTGACTATTGTTTTTGATGTTGGCGGTGTTGTTTACTTTCTGGCCAATGCTACATGATTTGAAACTTTCGTTCAAAGACACTCCATCTATGACAATCCTGACATGCATATCTAAGGACGGCATCATCCAACGAGCTTTTACGCTGTTAAGCCGGTAGAGTGTGATTAAGGAGAAGGGTTCGCTGCTGTTTCTAATCGGTTGATCATTCAAGTTGAGACGACCCTCGTTGGTTCATCGAATGTAGTGGAGCGGGTCGTGGTAGTGATGGTGGTGATGATGATAGTGATGATGCTTGTAGTGGTGGTGGTGAGGAGGGGGCGGTCGGGTGTGAGTATGACAGGTAAGAGACGAAAGTATAATGCCATTGCAAAAAAAATTTGAATAACTTTAAGTGACATCTCATACATTTTGTTTCTTACCTTTTCACCCTTTTCCTCTCTGCCTCACTAACTCTCTCCCTCGCTCAGTTTCCCCATTTCTTTCTTCGTCTCCCTCTCCCTCTCCCTCCCTCTCTCTTTGTCTTTCTTTTTCACTCTCTCTTCTCTCGTTGTTGTGTTCTACTACATTCATTTCTCCCTTTCTACATTTTCTCTTCCTTTTCTTTTCTGTCTTGCTTTCTTTCTTTCTTTGTCTCTCTCTCTTTCTCGCTTCCTCTTTTTATATCTATCTATCTATCTATCTATCTATCTATCTATCTATCTATCTATCTATCTATCTATCTATCTATATATATATATATATATATATATATATATATATATATATATATATAAAATAATGCTCAAAATGAGGAGTAGAATGGACAGCCGACAACTGATGAAGGGTCGTTCTCTATGTTACTTGTCCTCTTTTCCATTTGTTTCTCTCGTTGCTAGTGTATTCAACTCATTTGTTTTTGCATTTCATGTTGTTTAAGGTTTGTGATGCCCTGTGCCCATATATGCATATACATACATACATACATACACACACACACACACACACACATATATATACATATATACATATATATATATATATATATATATATATATATATATATATATATATACGCATGTATATGTATGTATGCATGTATATATATATATGTGTGTGTGTGTGTGTGTGTGTGTGTGTGTGTGCGTA
>NC_142944.1:53383717-53388717 GCF_046866305.1 Octopus bimaculoides
TATATATATATGTATATATATATGTATACACATATACGCACACACACACGCACACGCATATATATACATATATAAATATATATATATATCTAATATATATATAATTATGTGTACATAAATAATAATAATAATAATAATAATAAATATGACTATATATATATATATATATATATATATATATATATATATATATATGTATATATATATATACATGCATACACATCCTGCAGTCGAGGACATTTTAATAACTGCCACCTAGAGACCCCAACAACTGTGCCACCTTCCAGCTGTGAGTTTACTTGCGGAAGTTTCCAAGCTGTCCTCTCAACAAACCAGATTCTGTTGTGAACTCTCCAAGCATGCACCAAGTCTTTCGTTCTATTCCTTGTCGAGGATTTCCCCTTTGCTCTCTCTCTCTCTCTCTCTCTCTCTCTCTCTCTCTCTCTCTCTCTCTCTCTCTCTCTCTCTCTCTCTCTCTCTCTCTCTCTCGTTTTCACTTTATTAGCTTCTGCCATATCCCCGTCCAAGCCTGTCCATTTTCCTTGTCCGTCTGTTTTCCTACCTTCTACAGGAATCTCTGCTCTGTAGTCCTACATTAGTGAGTGCCATTCGGTAGGACATAACGGATTTGGATGCAAGCCCATAACATCTCCCTTCTAATGGATACAGTTTAAACTGACATTATTGTATGTTGAATACGGCACACCATTCTAAAATCATTCATATTTCAAGCTCGGCCTTTTACGTGTCTATCGAAGGAACAGTGAACCTAGACCACTTCCATAAAGTTAGGGTGTTTTTTTGTTATTGTGATATAGGCTGGTAACAACAGTTTTTTTCTCCCAAACCGCCAGCACCTTGCAGTCATTTGCACCAATTAAAAATCTGGGTAACGGCTTTCGTTTGTTTACACACCTATAATGTTCTTTCTAGTTTCAGTTGTGCAAGACACCAGGATGCAGCTTATTGTTGACTAGCTGACCACGTGCCGTCAATAATGACTGCTAGTCGTTGTATTTTATAAATATATAACGTACAAAATAAGATACATAATAATTACACATCAAACATTTATATACTTCCCTTCTACACGCACACACATACACACATATACTCACACAGAGTTGAAACGCTGATTTTTTTCCCACCTTCCTTCCTTATACATATATCACCCTTTGCTTTCTCTCATTGCTATTACTTTCTCTCACCCCCTCTCAGTCAGGGCTATTACTCTCACTACTTCTCCTTCACTGAATTACTATTTTCTCTCCCTTTCCGCCTCCGGCGTGATTCTGGACGAGTATATAGAAACACTACGTTCATTATTATATTAGGAGATTCTCTTTGCACGCAACACCACGGGAACTATATTCACGACCTTTTATACTATCATGCACATTCTACAAGCAATATGTTTACACGACGTTGTAAGGCGGTGAGCTAGCAGAAACGTAAGCACGCCGGGCGAAATGCTTAGCGGTATTTCGTCTGTCTTTATGTTCTCAGTTCAAATTCCACCGAGGTCGACTTTGCCTTTCATTCTTTCGGGGTCGATAAATTAAGTACCAGTTACGCACTGGGGTCGATCTAATCGACTGACCGAGAGTAGAAAAGAATATGTTTACGACTTTCAAATCTTCTTTAACGAAATGTTTAAATGCTTCTGTTTAGTTTTAATTGCCAAATAATATACTACATTTATTTATAATGAAGTGGAGGGGCATGACTTAGTGGTTAAAGCAGCGGACTAGCGGTCGAAGGATTGCGCACTCGAATCTCAGACCGGGCGATGTGTGTGTTTCTGAGCGAAACATCTGTGCCTCCGGCGAAAGGTAATGGTGAACTTCTTCTGACTCTTTCGCCACAACTTACACGATTTCCTGCTGCATCTAGCAGCCCACTTGTGACAGACCAGCGTCCTGTCCAGGAGGGGAACCTATACGCCAATGAAACTGGGAAGCCAGCCCTTATGAGCCAGGAATGGCTCGAAAAGGAACAAATAACAACAGCAATTTGTAATGAATCTGAGGTAAAGTATAACAAGTATAAACCCAATGGGGTATATACCGATTGAGTGAAGGTCTAATCAGCAAAATGGTACCACACTAGATAAGTTTTATCTCAAAGAGACTAATAAAAGAATGGTAATTTTACTGGTTTCGCTGACTCTGCTGAGGCGTTGTCTGACAAGCGAACCTTCATCAACAGCTTGATCAAATACATCGGTAATACATATGTTGGAATGTTGAAAGACAAAGTGGACCAGGTTGGAATTTGAAATCGAATGGTAAAGAGGTACAACCATAATGGCAAAGAATTTTGTACAACTTTCTACTGAATTCTGTGAACCACTCATCATATGTACACTTTTATGAATTTCTTACACTATTTACTCCTTATGACACTGTGGATTCACTAGTGTGTGTGTGTGTGTGTGTGTGTGTGTGTGTGTGTGTGTGTGTGTGTGTGTGTGTGTGTGTGTGTGTGTGTGTGTGTGTATGCGTGTGTGTGTGTGTGTTTGTCTGTGTGTGTGTGTGTATACGGTGGGAGTCAAATCGTGATCGAGTAAGGCCAACCACTTCTTAATTTCTGTAAGTCCTTGCAAACGTCCCGAGAGTCCGAGAAGTTCCTATGCATGAATTTGTTTTGAGTAGACAAAGCGTCGCTCAATCAGCCAAAACAGCTACAAAACCAGTGACACAACAGACGCTGACACGACTATTAACCAACTTCTCTTCAGGGATTTCTTTTCTTTTTTTTATACAAGTTTACCTTTTCCTATGAAGGAAATTCTAATGAGAACTAGGGATTCGTCATACCGAGTAGCTCACATAACGTTAATCAATAGCTGGAGCCCTAACAAATACTACTACACCGGGTCAGAGTAGACCTAAAAAGAATACTAGTTAAGAGGTGGTTTCACATTTATATATTCATGCATACATAAATATATAAATAAACATATATGCAAACATTTGATCTGTGTATGCCTGTATGTATTATATATATGTATATATATGTAGAGAGAGAGAGAGAGAGAGAGAGAGAACGATAGATAGATAGAGAGAGAGAGAGAGAGAGAGAGAGAACGAGAGAGACAGAGAGAAGAGAGAGACAGAGAGAGAGAGAGACAGACAGACAGAGAAATAGATAGATAGATATAGATAGATAGATAAATAGACAGACAGGCAGGCAGACAGATAGCTAGCTAGCTAGATAGCTAGATAGATAGATAGATAGATAGATAGATAGATAGATAGATAGATAGATAGATGTATATGTGTATAGATTTACTGCAGTAGATGAATTCCACGTACAATGGTGTTTACATTGCGTGTAGAACAAAATTATGCAACAATGTCTGCGAAGTGGTTACGGATTTACGAGGTTCTATCATTATCATTCGTGAGCCCACTTTGGTGCCACAGTGATAGAATTAACTGAAATACTAGTATGATGTGAAGATTATTATGATATTTCAGATGGGTTTGGAAAACCCGAAACAGCAGTGCAGTTTAGTGAAACGCCGATTGTTTAGTGTTTCTGGCTGTTTGTAGCACTGCGCCATTGTTTATCCGGTGCTACGTAACGTTATCAGTTGAATGCATTGGATCTTTTGAATGTTAATAGTCTTGACTATGATTTTATCGTAGTACTAGAAACAGGATGCCAATAAAACCTCTTCCAGCCGGTGGTTTTATAAATAAATCACACGGCCAGCTGCAACCGAACACTGACAAAAAAAACAAAAAGAAAAAAAACAAACAAACACAAGAAAAGAACAATTGTCTAGTAACCACCATAAAATACATTAAGATGGTCGCTTACAAATGAGTGTTACTAGTACGCACATGAAGAGATTCCTAACTGTAAATGAGCAGCTATGACGTAGATATCACGTGACCAATGCGTAAAGGAATCACTGATGGACGTTTATATAATCACTGCAGCCAATTGGTTGTAAATATTTAGCCACTAATATTGACCAACATTAAGAGTCCTAAGTCAAAGAGGGGAGAGGGAACCTTTATGTGATCGATCGCTCAGTCTGTTAGGCATAATAACCAAATCTCCTTCAAATCTCACACTACCGTCCTAGAAAAGGACATGGTGGATTATGTTGCTCCGGGTTTCGTGTATATAGATCACTAGCGGATAGAACGGAAGGCCTTTGGTTTAGATCCGTTCGATCGAGGCTCACGCGTGGCTAAACAACAATTACTACAATAACAACAGCAACAAACAACAACGAACAACTTCCGTACTGGTTTGGCATAATCGGTGGAACGTCTAACAGAGAGCCCTGCTGGATTTGTTTTGTTCCCATGACGTTCTGAGTTCGGAAAGTTGATAAAGTTAGAGTAGCACTGAGGTAGCCAATTGTTTATTTAAGACAAAGTCTATATAAAAATTCCGAGGAAACATTCTTGCGTCAATATATTTGCTACTTGGAAGAGAAGATGTCTGCTAAACTGGAATCGGTTACGAACTTTCGAAAACAGCAATTAGAACGACTACAACAAAAACAACAACGTTAATAGCAATACCAACAAAAACAACAGGAAATATAACTTTCTACTCTCTTAAGAAAGATAGAACACTTTGGGTAAACGTAATGCATGACTAAAAGACAGGATGGTCACGACTGAAGCGTCCTCAGTCAACGAACGGTTTACATTTTCATTATCATGATCTTCGTCTTCCTCCTTCTCCCTCCGCATCATCATCACTCATCACTCATCATCATCATCATCATCGTAAACAACAATAATGACAGTTACATTAGTAACACTACCACTAACTGTACCGCTGCCGTCGCCGCCAACACCGGAAACAACAGCAGCAACAACAACAACACTAACAAAGACGTGTCGAAAGATTTCTCCAGGGTTAAGTAAATAAAAGATGGTGGATGTGAGGTGTAGAAGAACGACAGAATGACAGATTGAAGATGAAACATTCTATGTGGATATCTTCGAAGTAAAAATTGGACTTGTTTA
>NC_142944.1:53396217-53408717 GCF_046866305.1 Octopus bimaculoides
CACACACACACACACCACACACACACACACTCACACACACACACACTCACTCATACTTATGCGTGGACGCACATACAATATTCTACAAACATATATACTTTAATTTCGTCAATCTCATGAGTCTGAGACATAGGTAGGAATGTATCTCTCTTTCTCCCCTATACACACACACACACACACACACACTAATACACACGCATATATATATATATATATATATATATATATATATATATATATATATATATATATATATATATTTATATATTTATGTATATATACACATATATGGATATAAATGCAAATGTGCACTTTTGTGCGTTTCCGCTAGTTCGTGTACCTATGCCTGCTTGTATGTATGTGTGAGTGTGTGCGAATATGTGTGTGCGTTGGTGCGCGCGTGTGTAACTGTCACTATATGTCCCCTTCTCCCTCTTTCCCCCTCTCTCTCTCTCACTAACACACAGACACACTATCTACTATGTATGTATGTATGTATGTATGTATATATCTATCTATCTATCTATCTATATCTATATATATATGTGTGTGTGTGTGTGTGTGCGTGTATGTATAAATATATATACATATATATTTATACATACATACACACATATATACATGTGTATATATATGTGTGTATGTAAATATATATATATATATATATATATATATATATATATATAGATAGATAGATAGATAGATAGGCACATAGATAAATATGTAACTGTATAAGTATATGCATTTGTATATATATACGCATAGTTATATATACATGCGTAAGCCTGTGCTCGTGCGCGTGTGTGTGTAAGTAAATCGTATATTTTTATGTAGTTTCTTCATTTCTGTATCATAAAATATTTAGTTAACCAACCCAGAAGCTGAATTATTTTACGGTGAATGTAACTTGTGTTAATAAGACCATTGATTATAATGATTTTTAAAAAATCCAATTACAGACAAAATTCTAAAACACACATACACACACACACACACACACACACACACACACACACACACACATACACAAACGTGCACACAAGTCACGTGCTCTAAAAATGCACGCAGCTCCTATTTGACAGTTTCAAGAACCTATCTTTTGCCTGAAAGTTGTCTCAAAAAAATCCTTCGGCTGATAATCAGATGGTCTGGGTTGAGATTCTTGGGAAGAGACGGCTCAACATTGTGGCTTCCAGTCTTCGAGGATGCCTCATGTGAGCACTTTTTGATTAGAAGCCGGTTTATATATATATATATATATATATATATATATATATATATGTGTGTGTGTGTGTGTGTGTGTGTGTGTGTGTGTGTGTGTGTGTGTGTGTGTGTGTGTGTGTGTGTGTGTGTGTGTGCCTGTATATATATATGTGTGTGTGTGTGTGTATATATATATATATATATGGGAGAACGTACGAAAAAACAACAGACGAGGACATATACAATTATATATATATATATATATATATATATATATATATATATATATATATATATATATATATATATATATATATATATATACATATATATATATGTATGTATATATATATATACATTTACATATACATACATACGTATATATACGTGCGTGTGTCTCTATAAATAGAGCACAACCTTGAAAAATTTTTAGTTGACTGAATAGACTCCAAGACTTTTTTTTGATGCACCTGGTAGTTGTTCTATCAGTCTCCTTTGCCGAACCACAACGTTACAGGGACGTAAACACACCATCACTGACTGTCAAGTGGTATGAAGGACAAGCATAGGCACAAAAGATTTACTTGCTCAAGACTATAATGTATATTTTGGTTTTGAGGAAAACTATGATCCCATTTTATGCAATTTATTTTTATGTGTTGAGAAATCTTTTCTACTTTCTGATCTGCGAGGAGCACAGGTCATCCATAGATACTTATATCCATGGGGAGCAACATCACGGGCGACAACTGAGGAGGGGTTAGACTTCTTTTTGGTATTTTGTCCCGTATTTATCTCTCGCTGTGCGTTTGCGTATTTTTCGTTCGTTGGTGATGTCCTCTTCTTAATGTGTATTCTTTCAATTATATATGTGTGTGTATCTATACACTCACTTGTGTGTATGCGTGTGTGTGTGCATGAGTGTGTATACATTCATTTGTGTGTTTGTGCGTGCGTGTGTGTGTGTGTCAGTGTTTGTAAGCATATATAAATATATATGCTAATAGTGCGTACATGCGTGTGTGCAAATGTGTGTGTGTGTGTGTGTGTGTGTGTATAGAGGGAATGCAATTCTCCACGAACGGTTCACTTACCATAAATGATTGTGAGTTTTCATCCAAAGAACAACACGATACTTGTTCAAGACAAGAACAAGTATGGAAACATTTCATGACGTATTGAGTCCTTCATAAATTGAATTTTAAAAAATGCAATTAAAATTAAAATTAAAATTAAATCGGTGCCTGATTGCGGATTGCATTCATCTGAATTCATACCTCCTCAATAAAGTTTTACCCCAGATCAATGTATACACCCGCATCAACAGCTACACCAGTACCAGCACAAGTACCAAGACTATCGCCAACATCAGCACCAACAGGCAATATAGTTCCTTTCTTTTAAGTGTTACCCTTATTTAACGAACTAATCTAACAAATTCAGTGTTATGGATAAGTAAATATTCCACCTCCGTCGGTTTCGACGATTCGTATTTAGTTGTTCGATTAACTGAAATATGTGAAAATCAGAAAAGCACTCGGAGAGCGCAGGCCTCCGCCAAGCAGCTCATTTCCACCCGTATACCCGCATGCTGAAAATCGCCCAATTTCCCAAACCAACGCCGGCAAAAACATAACCTCCTTGGCGGTGGATAAAAAAAAATAACACAGCCATATGATTTTAAGAAAAAAAACCCCTTTAAAAACAGGAATCATCTGAAGCAGTTCACAGCCACCAACATCATCATCAGCATTGTCATTGCTTCCACTTCAACCACATACACCGCCATCAATGTTATCGTGACGGTTACCTTGACGGTCACTTTCAACACTACAATCAGTATAACCACTGCAATACCACCATCACACAGCTAACACTATCATCAACACCACTGTTACCACCATCACCTCAGCATAACACATCACACCACTCCTGTCGCCATTATAACCACCGATACTATTTTATCCTCCTCCCATACTTATCTTGACCGTCGTCATCATCAACACTGTCTCTAAACAGCAACACCACCATAGGTTACATGGAAACGATGTGTTTTCAAGGGAGATAATCAAAGAACATAACATTGTAATACTTCATGTAAAGTAAATATAACAAGTGAAAAATCCTTCAAGAATCCATAAAAATTGCCAGATCACTACCAAAATTTCATCATCTGTTTCTCGTGTAATTACCAACTCTTCCTGCAAGTTTCATCAAATACCGTTCACAACTTTTTGAGTTATTTTGCACACAGACGGACAGACGGACAAACCAACGCCAATGAAAACATAACCTCCTTCCTTGGCGGAGGTAATGACTGAGAATTCCTGAAACTCTTTATTATACTGCAATGTGTGACACACCTAATCAGTCTAACTCTACTCATAATAAAGCTGGATGGATCTTTGAAGTACACATAATCCACCCGAAGTATTTTCTCTCAGTTGAAACCTACCCAGATCCAGTCACTCCCAAGATTGAGTCACTCCCAAGACTGCGATAAATTACAATCTACGAAAAAGCTATAAAATAGTTTAAAAATCCAGACCTTAATGATGCTAGCCATTCACCTTCAAGGCAGAAGCGGTAACAGAGAAGCGTCTTGTTGTCCAATGTTCATTTCATGGAAATAAACGTCTCTTTTCTCAACTTCGCTTTGTGCAGGACGTCTGCGCCTACGAGTTGCATAAACACGCCGTTGGGCAGGCTTACAATATGTGTCCATCTAATTTCATTCACAATGGCTTCGGTTCGTCCGAATCTGAAATGCATGACGCTTGCTCATAGTGTAGCGAGGGTGGAAATCGAACGTGGACTCACATCTGATAGTCGAACTTCTTAACCACATGTCTGCGAACGCAATTACAAGCACATTAATATTTGTCTGAATGTCATATCTAATAGCAGGTCTTTTGTAATTGGGTTAATTTGCTTCCTAAATGCTTATTTTACCGAAGCATATTCCACTTCCTTTCTTTTCTTCAATGAATTAATTTATATACACAAAAGTATCAAATAGTTTGGTTGTAGAATATTACAAACGCACACAAAATATATGAGCGTATATACATTTTATACACATACATGCATATATCTGTGTGTGTGTGTGTGTGTGTGTGTGTGTGTGTGTGTGTGTGTGTGTGTGTGTATGTGTGCATACCTGTAATGTATGCATATACGATGATCTTCCACATTGTGAGCGTGTATCAAATTCAACTTGACGGCTCGGTGGAATGAAACCGACCGAAGCTGTAGTGATGCTACGCGAACTCATCAACGAACCATACCTACATCAACTGAAACCTGTCTGTCTGTCTGCCTCTCTCACTCTCTGTGAGTATATATATATATATATATATATATATATATATATATATATATATATGCATACATATGTGTGTGTGTATATATATATATATATATATATATATATATATATGTATGTATATATATATATATATATATATATATATATATATATATATATATATATATATATATATATATATATATATATATACACACACATATATATATATATATATATATATATTGACACCACATTTCCTGCTTAACACAAACTTTTAACCCTTTTTTTTAAACCTAACAAAACTCTTAACTCTCATGCATCCTTATTTTTCTTACCAGTTTATACATGAACTACTATTGAACTACAAAAGCTCAAAGACAATATAATGTATGGGTATATTTTTTTTTTTTTATATATTATTGTTTTATATATTATTTTCTTCATTTTGTACTTCTTTGTAAAAAAACATTTTCATTCTCCTTCTTCTTGATAATTTGCTTTTCGAAATGAAAACCGGTTAGAAGAAATCTTTATTAAAATATGCTTCCAGTTTAGCATTCTGGCTATTTTTCATTTTCCTATATATATGTATATATATATATATATATATATATATATATATATATATATATATATATATATATATATATATATATATATATAAAGTTTAGGCAATGGGGTAGATAAAATTCAGGCTACATATGTTTCCTAGCTAGCCAAATCTCGGAAGTAGCAAATTATTCAAACGAGGGGTAGACTGCCGGCTGCTCTTCAGGCCACGGATACCTTGATAATATGAAGTTTATGTTGTCGTTAGGGTATCCTGTTTTAGCATGGATCACCAACGAGCTAAGACGGGATTTCGTAATCGGCGGGCGAAAGCGGGGAATTTGTCTTCTGAATAAAACCTTGTCCATCAGAAGCTTGAACAAAATGGTCTGCGTTACGCACACCCATTGTTTGATTGGGTGACGGATTAAGTAAACCCGTATATGTATATGTACATACTAGAAGTATATACCTATACGTGGGAATGAGTGCATTCCTTGCATAATTGTAAGTATTTGTGTTTGCACGTGCATGAGTGTTCGTGTGTGGTTCGTATGTGTTGGAATGTCCAGTAATCTGACAATAAATCAGTAAAAATAAATAAATAAATTAAAAAAGAATTTGTAATGGATGACAGGGCGAAACTTTCTAAGAGAGAAATTTCATACAAACATAAATAAACAATGCATGCATATTTATACATACTGACATCCACATACATTTAGAAATACATCTTCATCAAGGTTATATACATACATGTACACGTACCCATACAGACATACTTATGAATAGAGATGCTCATATGCATCAATCTGATACGGGTGCGTGTGGATGTGTGTGGATGTGTACATACAGATATCTAAAGACATTTATATCTACCCACACATACACACACAACAAATGTATCTGAGTGTATGTATATGAATCTATTCATGCACATAAGCATGTGTGTGTGTGTGTATTTTGCATGTACGCTGAAACGAAAGAGACATGGCTGCTAAATCTAACGTATCATCGTTGATGTGGTAACTTATTCCAGCATGGACCCCACTCCAGAAATAAAACAAATAAAAACGCCCCTATTAAACACACACACACACACACACACACACACACACACACACACACACACACACACACACACACACACACACACAGATTAAAAAGAAAAGAAAACGAAAAGAAAATGCTCTTGCTGTGAGATCGGCGTCAGTAAAATCAACAGTTTGTTGTAGTTAAGAAACTTAAAATGATACTATTTCTAAAAAAGAATTTGAAGAACTGATATTCAATTTAATGGATTACTACTTCACCTCATTGAACCGAACTGTAAATGAACAAAAATATAAAATAAAAACCATAATACAAGGAACGGGGTAAAACAAAACAAAAAAACTACGGTGAACAGAATACAGGAAACTAATATCTATTCTATGTTCAGTTCACTTTTTAGGACCTAAATAAAAAACAAAAAAAAGCAACGAAATGGCGTCTATATTTTGATAGATATTATGTGCAGACCGTAAACAAGTTTTTTTAAAGTTATTTGTTTAAAGTATTGAAACGTGTTGTATATATTTAAATACCGTGTGACTTCTTTTTATTTATTTCTTTACTTTTCATAGGTTTTATGCCTTTTTATTTATTTTATTTCGCTGATATTAATTCCCATCCGTCTCGAGTACGAAAGAGGTATTATGAAAGAGAACTGTTGGCACACACATACACACATGTGTGTGTGTATGCGTGGACATCTCCCCCACTCTCTCTCTCTCTCTTTCAATATATATATATACACATATATATGCGTGTGTATATAAATATATATATGTATGCATGTATATGCATAAGTATATATGCATGTATATATGTATATATGTATATAATATATAATATATATATATATATATATATATATATACATAGTCACACACACCCCTTATGTATATGTATATACATTTCTTGTGCTCATCCTCTTGTCCGTTAATTTTACTCGTTTATTTGAAATGATTGTTTATTTGAATTGACTATATACATACATACATACATACATACATCCATACATACATATATATATATATAAATATATATATATATATGTGTGTGTGTGTGTGTGTGTGTGTAGGGTGTATATTACACCCTCGATCTACAATGCTTTAAAGTTTCAGCTGCAAAAGTCTCCCAAAATATTATTATTTTTTCAAGTTAGAATTTTCTACAATAATACTGACATTTCTTTGACGTGTGCATTATTCCAAAGGACATCTTTCTCCATTTTGCTTTCAAATTGATGATGAAGAGATAGTCACGACGGCTACGACGATGACGATGAGGGTATCGTAGACGATGACGATACTTATGACCACGATGATAACGGTGACGGTGATGGTGATGGTGAAGATAAAAATAGTAATAATGATAGAGGAAATAATGACAATGATAATGATGTGTTGTCGATGATTGTGGTGACTATGGTAATAAAGAATAGAAGGATGATGGTCTTGCACAGAGACACAGAGACTTCAAAACAATATGGATGAAGAAATGAGGTGTGCGACGTAGATGCTTGTCTCAAAGCAATTAGATAGATGAAGAAATGCTTCCGACTCGGTGAAAAAGAAAAAAAAAAATATGTATATAGTCGTATTGAAAGATAGTCGTATTGCGAGTAACAATTTAGAATGAGAGAGATATAGATGAAGTCGTTAAGATATAAATAACAACAAAGATCATTAACCTAATACATTTAGTTTAATGATTCGGGTGTTTCATTTAACGACTCTATTATGAGACACAAGAAGTGTTCTTAAAAAGTACGTTGTCACGTCTGTGTATCGTCCAAAACGATATAGATAAGTTTAAGCCAAAGCGAAAGCTCGGTTTACAAACCACAAAAAATGGCGTCGTATACACATCTTAATTTCGTTACTTAGCTATTGAAAACCTTTCCAATAAATATCATAAAGTATTCTTTTTATGTAGCAACACATATAACACCAAATACTGTAGGTTGGTGTTGTTTATAGTTCATATCATCTCTGATTCAGTTGAATTTACGATCAAAGGTAATCAGGACGTGGTCATGATGTTTTATTAGGGTTCACTAAGAATACATTATCGGTTGTATCCTCTCGTTTATATTTTTAGACAGTCGGGGTGCGATTTCAGAGATATTTGTAAGCTATTTTTAGCAGAGCGAACGACCAAAAACGTCAGTGTTCTCTCGTTGGATTGGTCAAACACTGCATTTACTCAGTTTAAACAGAGTTGACTGCAAACAATGCACAACCACCAACGAAATGTTTTAACTACTTCTGATGTCTCAGAATTAGTCGTATAATCTTTAATGGGACACAAGCTGTTTCCATTACCTACGGCTAAATGGATCAAAGCAATTCAGTTACATCACTATCGCAGTAGTCATCTAATTAAAGCTATTCTGAAGATTATTATCATTTATGAAAGATAAACGCAAAAACAAAGAATAAACACCCTAAAAAAACCCCAACAAAAACAACAAAAAAGCGACCATCACAATCCATGTAAAAACAAAATATAAATAGTTTTGTTGACTCAGAAAGTATAATATCAATAAATATATATAAAGATAAATTAATTGATTTATTATTGGTCATTTCAAAGCCACTCTCCTTCTCTCCCCGCCTCCTCTCCCTCCTTCTCCCCTTTCTCTCCCACCCCTATCCCCTCGCCCTTCCCTCTTTGTCTGTCACTCAGGATGTCTTCTTTATATTCCGGCGTATCTATTTTCAAATCTCTCTGGTGTAGCTATAAATAAACGAAGACCCTGGATAGGTATTAACAGATTGTCTTGGAATGTGGTACATATCAATCAAAAGGCAGTGATACCATGATACTACTGATATTAAATAATAATAATAATGATAATAATAATAATAATAATAATAATAATAATAATAATAATAATAATAATAATAATAATAAGTAATAATAAAAGCAATCGTAGATTAATCTGCAGTTAAGGGGCCAGCTATTTATGTCAGAATATGTCACAAGTGAATCGAAACTCGATGATGTAAAATACCACCACCACCACCACCACCACCACCACCTGAAAACGGTTAAATGACCCTTGTCCGACTGATGTCTCTGTATTCGTCGATTGGGCTCAGTGATTCGGGTTTGAGAATAGAAATGATATTCGATAGGAAGCGCATTTTTTGGCTTATCCCACTTCGTCAGTGTTGTAATGCAAATGTTAAGCAAAGCAGGATATCTTTCTGATCTTGAGTTCTTCAAATGATATTACATTAGTTCCGTGATCCTTTAACTTCCCAAGAGAGTTTCTGACCTTCCTCAGCCATCACCAGTGTCAACGCAGGTATGGATAGCAGATATGCATCCATCCTCGCAGCCCTCCATGGTGGATTCTGTAGAAAGTTCTTCAAAAGCGTGAATTAGGTATGTTCCCATCTACAGGGATATTCTTGCTAACCTTCCGGCTTTGGGCTTTTTATATTGTTCTCGTTCATAAACATTCATGCTTGCTGGTTGGTGTTTTTAATTTTCCGGGTCAACTCCTTTTCTCTCAGTCAGCCGTACACTTTGATCAATCGGATCTTGGAAACTTTTGCTTGTTTATACTGATCTACTCAGAGCATTCCTTAACTACTTTCCATAACTCAACGAGGGTTGCCAGAAATGCCGAGCTTTCGGATTCTCTTAACCTTTTGAAGATAGTTTATTGTTTCATTATTTCACGTTATCTTACTTCGACAGTGTACTGGAATTGTCGTTCGCTGTTGAAGAAGTGAAGATTTTCTTAAAGTCGTTTTACCACTTATAAAACTGCACTGCCGAAATTTTTGCGTCACTCGCATTGATATAACTCTGTCATTAGATCCAACTGTTTTTTGAGCAACTATAAGGTTCTATGTCCATCCTGCCGTTAAACTACTTTTTCTTCGTTGTTTTCTTCATGGATATATAACTTGATGACATGCTTTTAAATCGGTGCGTTGAAAGATATAAGTTACAGCCGTCCTAATAAATAACAACAAAATTGGACACAAGCGAAGTTAAATAAAAACACTAGACATGAATTAGCAGATGATGTCATCAGCAATTCAGAAATTATGGCACAAGTGGCGTAACCACTTAGCTATCAAAATTAAAATTTCCTTGGCGAGTATATTAGATTATCTAGCCTCGGTATCGTCTAATATTAAATATATTTTAAAAATCAACGTTAAATAATTATGTAAAGACAGTATATGGCCTTCTGTAGTAGCCAAACCTCCCTCAAATTACATCATAACTTATACTTGTCCACATTGCTTTGTTTGTATTGTGGTTTTTAGACTAAAAGGAATTAAAGTAAAATATATATAACACAAGAAATCATCAAATTTGATTGATGGAAATAACGGAATATAATTAAAGGTATACAGACATCTAATAGCCACATGAAAGTAGGTGTGTGTGTGTGTGTGTGTGTGTGTGTGTGTGCGTGTGTGTATAAAACTATGTTTCATTAAGGCACAGGGATGTGCCGACTGGAATGTCAAGCATATTGGTGGATAGAGCGATCTCACTGCAACAGAGCTAGAGTGTATTAGCTATCTATATCCACTCGGATAGCATATGTTTACGAGTGAATGGAGGCACTAGTAATATGTCTGTGGTGTTGGTCATGGACATGTTACTGAAAATATAACAATCTAGTGGTATCTACTTAGAATTATGTGGGCTAAGCTGTAAAAAGAAAAACCACAAAACCGCGGAACTTATTTACAGCTAGACGCGTAGTTAACAGTTAAGTACCTTGATTGAACTATGCCTCAGTGTGGTACCTTGTTACAGTTAGGCAAACTGGGCTGATGAGAATTGAATTTCTTCGTCATAAAGACAGTATAGTGACACACAACGGTGTCGTTTTACTGCTACGAAGACTGGACAGCTGACAGTTGACTGTGTTAGTCTTTTTTGAATGCAGTACTGTTCTGAAACAAGGCACGAAACACTGATTTTTATACAGTTTACAACTCTTTACATCGTTAAAATGCTTGAAACAGCATCTATATTTGTAAAGAAACACCAATGTTTGATATCTAGTTGCTTAATCACCAAGAGAATTAATTACCTTACAATTATACATATCACTGATTATGTGTTTATGTATTTTTCTCTGGCGTATTTACATGGATAAGATCTCAGAGAAAAATAAACAACATCGCAATTAGGTTTCAGTTCTAAGTTATAATGGTTTATTTCAATTAACGTCGCTTAAATATTTCTGTAATACTTAAGCCTCGCAGCGTTCCTTTTCTCCTTTCGAAACATATGTGCCCTTTTATATGCTTAATCAACATTTAGAAAATCATACAAAATAACCACTAATAATTTTATTCTGATCATTTTTTAAAGATTATTTCTTATATTAAATAATTCCATATGCAAGTATAGAACAAAGAATTCGATTACGTATTCAGATTCATAATCTCATTATGTATCCAGTTGTAACAACAAGAGAGCTACAAGGTAACATCTGACCATTTTCCCATGTAACAACTAGCAAACTCTTTCTCAACAATGACAAAATATTAGACGCCCACAAGTCAAAGAGGAGTTCCTTTTCATGTTGTTAGTTACTGGTTTCACGCAATACAGCTAGGAAATCTATCACTATTGTGTCAGTAAAATAGCTGATGTGATGTTTAAAGAGTTTCAGGAAGTAAGGAATCACTTCAGTTACCAAGGCCGCTCTGGTCCGAGTTGGTAGTATCTGTAAAATGGTTCTGTGTGTAAAAGGCTGCCTCCTTGACATGTGTCACAGAAGCTCACTGATGCGTGAACATACTTTATGTCGAGCGAACCAGTACCAGTACCAGTACCTGAGTGTAAAATATGTCCTTTTCCTGAAGGATAAAGTCAGTAGAACAGGTGATTAACATAGTAAAAGGTAAATAAAGAGTTGGAAGCAAAGGCAATACACCGCTGTATCACGAATCTTCAAATCTTGAAGCTGGGTAATAAAGGTTCATGATCGCCGATGCCTGTTGGTATGGCACATGAAAAGGAAAAACCAAAAAAATACGGGTCACGGGTTGAGCCACCGATCGAATGGTTCGACACATGAACAACATCTGAAGACCAGAAAAGAGCTGATACAACAAAAATACAAACAATAATTACAAAAACAGCAGCAATATCCTCAAGAATATAAGCATCAAGATTTGGAAAGATTATGATGGCAGTGGTGGTGCGGGACAGGGACGGTGGTGGCGAGACAGGGGCAGTGGTGGCGAGACAGGGGCAGTGGTGGTGGGGCAGTGGTGGTGGGACAGAGGTGGTGTTTATAAATAATGTACGGAATTTTATTTATTCTTGTTTTTCTTAATTCTTTATTTAGCCTCTTAACGTTTCTGCCCTAGTTGTCGGCCATACTTACTGACAACAC
>NC_142944.1:53425511-53433011 GCF_046866305.1 Octopus bimaculoides
CGGAATACGAGCTGCAGCTCGTGATTCGCTCTTTCGGAAACAACTCGCACTGCGTTGTTTTCAATTGTTAACTATTTAAAACTAAACTTTCTTTTTCGCTCAATGGCCACGTGTGTCTAAGTTAATATTAAAACTTATAGTTAAGAATGTGAAGAATTATCATCACGTTGCACACATACATGCATACACAAACATATATATATATAAAACTTACAAAAATTTAAATAAAACTTAGATATGTTTGGACCAAAGATTGGTCTTGGCCATGTCAAACTTAATAGCAGCATCTGATAGGATTATCTAAATCTTTTTAAAGTCCAGTTTTGTGGTATCATGGTCCATTCGAGTAGGGAAGTTCTTGTTGAATGAGTTGTATTCAGGTATAGGTGGCTTATCTGGTATTCCTTGAAGAAATTTGTCCAGATTCCGTTTAAAGGGGATGGGATCCTTTTCCTCTTTGATCTGTTTTGGGACAATGTTAAATAGGGCAGGGCCTGTTGAGGAAAAGAAGTTCTGTTGCAGTGTATTTATGTGTTGTGATCCTAAACTGGATAGGGGATATATGACCCGTGGTCCTAGCCTTGGATGAATTTTGAAACTAATGTTCAGGTTGGGCAATGCTGGCGGTTTATTCTCCACGTCTTGCAAATGATGTATCGCTTCCGGCGGCGCTGGAGAGAATAGAGTTTCAATGCTTTATGTGTGTGTGTATGTGTGAGTGTGTGCGTTTTATGCATGCATGTGTGATTGTGTGTTTCTATCATCAACAACAACTCACCCATTAAAAGCGACACTAATATATAGCATGAAAAGAAGATAAGCAAATCCACGTCAAATAAAAACATGATATTTTAATGTATTTTAAAAGTTGAATGAAAAGTCTATGATCTTAAGTCTAAGAGGATTGACTTGAGACTAAACAGCCACAACAATACAATTAGCAAGAACAATATGACCACCACGTCACCAAAAATTCCTTCCCATCCTCGCTAACATTTAAACCAATGCAATCCACATAAGCGCCACTATCAATCCACATAACATCTGAATCCAACTGGCTACAACAGACAGTATATACGCCAAGAGGTGCGAGTGAGCGTGTGTGTGCATCGGTGTATGTATGAGTTTGTTTGTGTGTGTGTGTGTGTGTGTGTGTGTGTGTGTGTGTGTGTGTGTGTGTGTGTGTGTGTGTGTGTGTGTGTGTGTGTGTGTGTGTGTGTGTGTGTGTGTCTCCGTGTATTTATGTCTTCAGTCAGAAGTGTAAGGTGCGAATTGCCTATAAAATCTAGCGATCCTTCAGCTAACTGTAATCACATAGAATTCTCCCTTCTTCGATCCTTCATCTTTTCATCTCATTTTCATTGCTACATCCATAGAAATAAGACATTTTCTGCTCACACAAAGTAAATCTTTCCTGGACCAATTATTTTTACTACATATTTGTTGTGCATAATTAATTGCCGCTGCTATTAAATCTGACTTCAATTTAAGATGTCTAGAAAGAAACTATCAACTACATATGAAGAAGGGACCGTTACAGGATTACACTGGATGTTAAACTTGACGTTTTAAAAAGATTTTGTAAAACTGAGTTAAATTGCCAAAACATTAAATCATGTTGCATCCAAAGTGGGAACAATACGTTCCAATAAAGAAAACATAATGTCAAGTACCCAAGAATCTACTGACCGGACCATATTTTTCCATAGACCTATTGTAACGCTTAAAATGGAACGACTTTTGAGTGTATGGGTCGAGGATCAGAATCGGTGAAATGTCCCGATAAATATGATGTTAATAAAAAGAAGTCAAACGTATATATGACGACTTGGCGAAAACGGGAGGTGAAATTTGTGATAAAAATCCCTTTTTAGCTAGTAAATCCTGGTTTAAAGGGTTTAAGAAGTGCATGAATTATAAAAATGACAGGTGAAACTGTGAGCACTGATACAGAAATTGCTATTTATTAGCCTGAGTGGTCGAAGAAAATGATTGAAGGAGTAGGATGGGTTACATACAGAGGCAAGTATTCAATATTGATGAGTCTGCGCTTTTCTCGAAGTGCATACCTGCTAGAACTTTTATTTTTCGAGAAGAAAAATAAACATCAGGATTTAAATCTTTCAAATATCTTCTGACACTTCTGGTGGCATGAAATTAAAGCCCCCTCCACGTGTATCACTCCGAACAACCAAAGGCTTTCAAGGGTTTGATATGACATTCAAATAAGAAAGTATTCGTGACTAAAAACCTTTTCAAAAAGTGGTTTACAAACATTTTCATCCTGCAATAGAAAGGGGTACAATGCCAAATAGAAAGGGGTACATTGCCAGATATATTTTCAGCAAAGCATTTCTTCTTTTAGACAATGCACCAAACCTCTCAGCGAACTTAGATGACATTTCTGATAAAGTGAGTGTAGAATATATCCCCAAGAATTCACCTTTACTCCAGTCAATGGATCTAGGTGTGGTAGCTAACTTCAGGCATATTATACAAGAACTTTCAAATTTCTTATGAAAGCAATTAACAGCGAGAAGAAGAAAAAAACTACAGTTAGAGATTTCAAGAAGAAACTGAATATAATGGATGTTGTGGATCATATAACTGAGTCATGGGATGAAATGAAACCTTCAATTTTGAATAGTGCTTGTAAAAATATAGAGCTAGACTGTATCTACATTACAAGTTTTCTTCAAGCAGAAAGCCTACATCAAACTTGAAAAGATATCTTGACACTTGCAAAAGATGTAAGATTTGAAGACGTCATAGAAGATGATGTGATTGGGCTGCTACTGTGCAAGAGAAAAAAAAGTTTATCAAACGAGGAGCTAATGCTTTTAGACAAGCAGAGAATACAGATGAGACAACTGAAATTTTTGCTGAAGGGGTCAGCTTGCGTTCTTATGTATATCATATATTATACCATATATCATATAGCATATCGTATCATGTTATATATTATATTATACCGCATTATGTTATATCATATATTACATTATATTAATATCACTATTATATTATATTATTGATGATCAGCAAGAGGCGGTTAGTTAGCACGTCGGATAAAGCGCTTAGCAGCATTTCGTCTTTCTTTATGTTCTGAGTTCGAATTCCGCACATGAAAGTGCAAATGCTCTCGGCTCTTGGGTCACTTGGTAACCCCTGTCGAGTTTTATAAATAATAAAAATATCTTTATTTTATTTGTTTTGCAATCCTATTGATGTGAAAACGTGTAGTGGAGATCAAATAGTGCCTGTGTTTAATTTTTTAAAATGGCCAGTCTTTTTCTACTCTAAGCACAAAGCCTGAAATTTTGGGGAAAGTGGCCAGAGGATTAGATCGACCCCAGTACGCAACTGGTACCTAGTTTATCGACCCCGAAAGGATGAAAGGCAAAGTCGACCTCGGCAGAATTTGAACTCAGAACGTAACGACAGACGAAATACCGCTAAGCATTTCGCCCGGTCAAGCTCACCCTTAGTATAATAATGAAAATATAAAGATGTTTATTTAGTTTGAAATAAATTCATTTTAATTATAGGAAAGTAAAAATCTATAACATCATTCAGATAAAAAAAATCTGCCATTTTTAAAAAGAAGAGTACCACAAATTTTGTTCTGTAATAAATATTTATACAATATTCATATGAACAAATTCGAAAAATAAACTTACTGGGGTATATTCCATATGAAACAAGAAAAACAAGTTAATCGTTGGTGAAAGAAAAACAATTAGACCAACGCGAATTACTGTTTTGCGGGAAATATTGCGTAGTAGCTTCTACATATCAAATGTTTTAACAATCTAACAACCAAAGATAACTAAAGACATGGTAACTTTATCGTTTATGCTTAATCTTCAAGACAACACTTATGACGGTTTTGATTATTTGCTTAAGCAAATTATCTTTAAAAACACCTAAATTTTAAAAATGTGTGTGTGTGTGTGTGTGTGTGTGTGTGTGTGTGTGTGTGTGTGTGTGTGATAGATAGATAGACAGATATAGAAAGAAAGATATAAATATAGATAGATACATACATAACAGGCAGCTACACAGCCTCCGTCAACTACATTCATTCGCAAAGCATTGGCTGAACCGGGGCTATAACAGAAGACATTTGTCCAAGGTATTACGCATGGCAACTGAATCCAAAGCCACGTGGATACAAAACGAACTTCCTACATTACACAGCCATACCTATAAATAAATTAAAACGCTAGAAATAAAAGGAATCAATTAAATTCATTAACGCGTTAATTAATTTCAGATACAAATAAAACAAGAGAAGCAATATCAATATAAAATTACAGTCTGAAGTTATTCTGTCTGCAAATTTAAATAAGTAAGCGGTGGTGTTTTCGAGCTGGCGGAATCGTTATTGCACCAGGCAAAAATGCTTAACGCCATTTTGTCCCTCTTTATGTTCTAAGTTGAAATGCTGCCGGAGTCGATAAAACAAGCACCAGTTGAGCACTGGAGTCGATATAATCGACAAGCCCTTCCCCCACGAATTTGCTGAACTTGTACCAATATTTGAAACAAATATTTTCTAAAATTTGAACCCTGAAAATCTACGAGAGGAAAACGTAATTTGACAAAGAATAGGTACAATTTTTTGTACGTATGCCTAGTCAAGAATCATCGCACAAACAAATGTGTAGGTGAAAAACAACAACATTGTAGGAAAAAACAAAAACAAAAACAAAAAGATCTCATTTATTACGGCCATATTTGAAGAAGCAGAAGTCTGGAAAATTCTCGCTTATTCGGGGAGACTTTTGTTACAGTGTCATCAATGCGCTGCAGGCGTACGGTATATAACAACGACGACGGCGAGGAGTACAACTCGGATACATGGGTATTCGGTACTATGATAGCCGTGACATATATCACTTCAAACAAGATAACACAGAAAACTACGTTTAGTGGAAAATACATGTATAGATGTATACTTATGAAAAAAAAAAAAAAAGAAAATTTCAATAAAACGCCAGCAGCTTGGAATTCAATATATTTCGTAGAATAGTATCTCTTGGTTTTCGTGCAAAGATTAAAATTCTTTGCAAGTAGTATGAAAAATAAATAAATATAAATCGTGCATATTTGAAAACGAAACGTTGTCTTATTACATGTTAGTTGTAAATCAATAAAATGCATGTTTATAATATATACCAGTTGTTACTAAAAGCAATTTGTAATATATTAAAGAGTTGTATTATTCAATTAAAGAGGAGTTTGCTTTCGATGAGAATATTAAGATTAAAGTAAAATTAAGACCAACAGCAGGCTGTGTAATATTTAAAAAAGAGAAGAAAGGTATATAATTAAAAAAATCTTGTCTAAAGTATTATTTATTACTTATCGATAACTCTGCTCAATTCACCATAACTACTTGTTCTACCTTTGATAGTCCTTACGTGTGTGTGTATGTACGAATAGATGTATGTAAATATGTCTACACACACACACACACACACACACACACACACACGCGCACACGCACACGCACACACACACACACACATGCACGCACACATACATCCGCGTGTGAGTGTACGCATGTTTGTATGTACGCATGTGTACGCATGTGTGCGTGTGTATATATATATATATATATATATATATATATATATATATATATATATATATATATATATATATATATAATATAAGCATACATACGTATATACATAAACTAAATATAGACATACATACATACATATATATATATATATATATATATATATATATATATATATATAATGTGGTTATTTTGAGAAGTCCACTGTGTGGCGTTATTATTTTCTGTAATAATGCCCTTTATATAAATATATATATATATATATATATATATGGAAAAAAGACAAATTAGAAAATGCTAAAATACTTTAATAAAGAACATTACAGAACCGGTTTCGATCCTTGACATCTTTTCAACAGTAAATATGAATAATAGATTTTTGAAAAATTATTGAAAAATTTAATTTTGGTAAATTTAAACATTATAAACAAGACAGATTACTACGACCATCAACAGGTCAATGTCAGGACACCCAACCAATTAACACTCTGCTACTATCATAGCACTCCTTCTTCGAACCCACAAGAGTTAACAAGTGAAACAGAGGCAGGCAGAAACAAGAAAAATGCCGCTGTTACTTGAATACTATACAAATATGTCTTTAAAAAGACTTTTCTTTTAAATTTACCAAAATTTAATTTTTCAATAATTTTTCAAAAATCTATTATTTATATTTACTGTTGAAAAGATCTCAAGGATCGAAACCGGTTCTGTAATGTTCTTTATTAAAGTATTTTAGCATTTTCTACTTTGTCTTTTTTCCATATATATCTACTCGTGTGTTCCTCTTCAACCTTTTACTCACACACACACACACACACACACACACACACACACACACACACACACACACACACACACACACACACATATATATATATATATATATATATATATATATATACATATATTGGTATTTTCGTGATGGTCATATTTTTCCTTACCAAATGTATATTTTGCCAGATATATATATATATATATATATATATATATATATATATATATATATATATATATATATATACATACACATACACATATATATATTTCTTAATGTTTGTTTTTATGTCTTATGTTTAGTTTATAATAAAAGCAATTTTACATTACTCTGAGGGGATACCCAAATTAATGTAGAATACAAATTTATTCTTAAACAAGACTATTGCTGACAGTGACTTCGAAGTTTAGGCCAGTAAAACTCACCACCTAATGCCAGTTAAGCCATTGTCCGACTATGGCTTAGCTGGCAGAAACTTCGAAGTCACTGTCATATATATAAAATTCGGGATGCTTGGCGTTCACTTGTTCCATAATTGAAAAATGCATTAAATGCTATAAAGCATACACGTAGGACAGACACAAGGACACTAATCCTTCCTCAGTTATTGACAAAAAATACTAATGCCGAGTTTCGTGCCTTTAACGATAAGACTGGGGACTTTCTATATCGGCGGCACCCGCAAGATTTGCGTAGAATTAGGGCTCAAGCAAACAAAATAGTACAGGGTGGACGTACGAAAGTAAACAAATATAATTTGAAACGATTGGCGATGACAATAAATAAAGCCTTTCGGCCAAACACAACTATGACGGTAAACGGTTAGAAGAAATCCTCAAATGGATATAAAAAAAGAATTAGTTAGAGAGGAGAAAAAGTTGACCAGCACGTTAGGTGTCCAGTGGTGAAGGGGCAGAGAACAGAAAATCAGTCACGGGATAGATAGATAGATAGATAGATAGATAGATAGATAGATAGATAGATAGATCCACGGATCGAGATATAGGAAGAAAGTCAGGTTCAATCAGTCGGTTGTAAATGTATAAAACAACTTTCAGTGGTTTATTGGGACGCAAAGTTGTGGATTAAAAAAAATCTTTTTTTATCTAAGTACGATAAATTGAATAAAATTCTT
>NC_142944.1:53435511-53465511 GCF_046866305.1 Octopus bimaculoides
TAGGGAGACCGTGACAACCACCCCCTTGTAGAATTGTCTGGTTAGCTCTACAAATTTGTCTGCAGTAGAGTCCGTAATCCTGTCATGTTACATTGTCGAAACTTTTCGTAAAGTCACTAACTACTACTCATTGTTCGATAGTATTTTCCTGAATTTGTGGCCAAATGATAATCCTATCGCTGATGCTACGATACTTACAGAATTCAGACTAGTATTCAGGAAGCATTTGTAGGACCTTATTTTGCCAATGGTATATTACCACCTTTCTGGTGAGCTTAGACTTGCATAGAAGACTTTCATTTTGTGACAATCAACAAAAGCCTGAGCTATGCTTGTCTTTAGGGCCCATCATCGGTTCCCGCCAAAGCTGTGATTGCTATTGTAGCAAGTGATTTCTGTCATTGAACCAGCTGCTAACATACATTTAGTGAGTGTAGAATGGTTAGTTAATACTTTTATTTTTCCAGTTAACAGCCTCTGTTTCTTCATTTCATTTTCATCAAACTAGTCACATGCTTGCTGTGGGGAAAGCAGATCTCCACAATATCTCTTTCAAAAATTGCTCTGTGGAGCTTCTCTTAGCAAATATTGAATGATGCAGTGCAAGGTAACATTCTGAACTTGTTGTTCAGACTCAATTTCTTTTTGTGCAGTTCTTTTACCTTTCTTGCGTTTCAGCCTCCTAAACAAGGCGCATGTAGTCCGTATCAAGGCGCGTGAACAATGGATGTCTGCAATGTTTCTGTCTTTACAAGTAAGTGTGGAGTCCAATGGTGCCATTATTAGATCGCGGATGGTATCAACTGCAAAAAGATCTTTCCGAAGCCAGCCAGGTCGTATTTGGCGCATAGTTAAATAAGTTCTTCATTGGGGTTGAAATTTTCTTTTCCAGACTGACCTAACAACATACGGTCCAATGTTTGGCAATTCCTTTCCGCTTTTGCATTAATATTCCTTCGGTCAGGCGGCTTGTGGAAGCAAATGGAAATATTGCTTCCTTTTCTGCTTGTTTGACAAATGTAGACATATTGAAAGCATTGAAAATACCTAAAATTTGATTACCATCCACAGATAATCTCACTTGCATTAATCAGAAGTGGCACCAGTTTGCTAACTAAAATCTTTGCGTAGCGAGGCCAACAGAGTTTACAATGTAAAGCGCCCGTAACTTCTGACGGGAAAAGCTTCTCGAAGCACTCCTTGTCTCTACAGCCATGATGCTGACAATGAAGCGAATTCTATACCGAAACACATTATCTTTCTAGAATAATCACAGACCTTCGTTTAGACTTACCAAAATCATCTTCATTAGCTAGCCCAGAACAAGTTTAAATTTTATTTCTTTTCTTGTTTCTGACTATTAATTTGAATCCCACGTTGGGTGTGCAACTCCAGCTAAGAATACCGAACGACGTTTAAACCACTTTTATCAGGGCGTTCCCCGGTAAAAGTTGTCATCGCAATCACTAAGAGTTCTTGATCCTTTTAGTAGAACCTTTGTCGACAAATAACTTTTCAACGTTCCCATGATCCTCACACTCAAGTCACCAGCGTGTAGATATACGACGAAAAGCTTCCAGATTCACAAGCCTGATTCATATTTGCTAGCCATTGTACGTCGAATCTTCGCTCCCGTCATTTAGTTGCAATTTTCTGCCAGCAGAACATTAAATTTGTTACTGCTGCAGACGAAGAAGACTGCATCAATTAAATCCAAACATCGAATCAAGGTTCTTGTTTTTTATAGATCCAACAGTGCTGGAAATGGGATAATCGTAATGCTGGTGATTCTTCTGCAGTTAAATCCTTGTATATATATATATATATATATATATATATATATATATATATATATATATATATATATATATATAGGAGGGAGAATATACGAAAAAACAACAACAGACGAGGACAGGTGGTGTAAATAACAAAAGGATGTATTAGTATGACGCTCGGGAATACGGAAAGTCTTTGACGTTTCGAGCTACGCTCTTCAACAGAAAGAATACGGAGACAAGGAGAAAAACACGGAGAAAAAAAATTGAATAGTGTCCAGTCAACGGTCAATCATGATAATGGCTGATCATAACAATGGCTGACCGGAAGTTAGAAATTCTTTTTTCAGGAGAGCTAAGAAAAGGGGGAGATAACAAACGGTGATCGAAGAACGAGGGGCTGTGTGTGGGAGATAGAATGCTGGTGATCTTGACGTATGTAGTGTGAAAATGGGGAAGGGAGAAAGCAGTTGGTCAATTGTAGTGTGTGCGTGGTGTGATGCGAGGGTATTGGTGTGGTGTGATGTGAGGGTGTTGGGAGGTGGGGAAGGCATGGGTGGAGTGTGGGTTAGGCTGAGGGTGGGGTAGAGGTAGGGGTCTGTGGTTAGGGGTGGGTGGTGGGTGTAAGGAATTGGATGGGGTGGAGTGGGAAGGTAGAGTAGGAGTGTGTTGGGGTGTGGTGGGATGAGCTTATGAGGGGGTGTTGACGATGATGGGGGAAGGGGAAGGTGGATGTAAGAGAGGAGGAAGATGGGTATGGGAGGAGAGAGAAAGAGAGGAGAGAGGGTGGGTATAAGAGAGGGAAGGTGGATTGAGAGAGGGGGAAGGTGGGTATGGGGGAGAGAGAGGGGAAGGTGAGTATGGGGGAAGAAAGAGAGGAAGAGAAAGAGAGTGAGAGAGAGGGAAGAGGGGTATGGGGGAGAGAAAGAGAGAAAGAGAAAGAATGTAAGAGAGAGGGAAAGAGAGAAGAGAGTGAGAGAGTAAGGGTGAGAGAGTAAGAGAGTAAGAATGTAGAGAGTAAGAGTGAGAGAGAGGGAAAGAGAGAAGAGAGTGAGAGAGTAAAGGTGAGAGAGTAAGAGAGTAAGAGTGTAGAGAGTAAGAGTGAGAGAGGGGGGAGTACGAGAGAAGAGAGTGAGAGAGGGGGGAGTACGAGAGAAGAGAGTGAGAGAGAGTAAGAGAGAGGAGAGAAAGAGTAGGGGTGAAGAGAAGTGGGAGTGAAGAGAAGTAGGAAGAGAAGTAGGAGTGAAGAGAAGTAGGAAGAGAAGTGGGAAGAGAAGTAGGAGTGAAGAGAAGTAGGAATGAAGAGAAGTAGGAAGAGAAGTAGGAGTGAAGAGAGGTGAAGTGACGTACAAAGAAGTAGGAGTCGGAGCAGGAGGGGAGGTGGGGGAGGGGGAGAGATGGGTGGTAGGAGGGAGGGTGGGGGGAGAGACAGGAGGAGGGGGTTAGTAAAGAGGGGAGGGGAGTTGAGCCCATGTGGCGCAAAGGAGCGAAGAGTGAAGACCAATCCCTGTTCACAGCGCAAACGGGAGTCCGGATGGCCCCTGTGCATGGACAATCCAAACACGGACAGGTGTTGCTGCAAGGAGTGGCCGGCAGAGCGGAAGTGGCGTGACACCGGGGTGTCATTGCCGACGTTGATGTCTCGGAGGTGTTCCGCGAATCGGTCGGCCAGGCGGCGCCCCGTTTGTCCGATATACAGAGAATGGCAGAGAGAGCAGGAGAGGCAATAGATGAGGTTGGTAGAAGTGCAGGTGAAGGAGTCGGTGATGTGATAGGGTCGGTGATGGGTGCTGGTGAGGAGGGTGGTGTTGGAGAGGTAAGGGCAAGTGCGGCAGCGTGGGCGGGAGCAGGGGAACGAGCCAGGTTGGGAGGTTGGGTTGGGGAAGAAGCTGTGGACCAAGAGGTCCCGTAGGTTGTGGGCTCGTTTGAAGGAGGGGAGGGGTCGATTAGGGAAGATGTGGGAGGTGGAGGGGTCGGACTGGAGGCGCCGAAAAGCTCGGAGAATGGAGCGTTGGAGGGGTAGGGTGGTGGGATGGTAGGTGAGGGGAAAAGGGAGGCAGGAAACGGCAGGGCGAGTTCGGGGGGAGAGAGCAGATGCACGGTCCACAGAACGTGCTCTGGCAAGGGCGGTGTGGATGGTGGTGGGTGGATATCCTCGCAGGCTAAAGTGGTGAGCCATGAGTTGAGACTGAGTCTCAAAGTCATGGCTGTCGCTACAAAGTCTGCGTAGACGGAGGAATTGGGAATAGGGGATGGAAAGTTTTGTGTGTCTAGGGTGGGAAGAGGAGAAGTTGAGATAGGAGTGTGAGTCTGTGTGTTTGTAGTGGATGGAGGTGCTAAGGGCGGAGTGGAGGATGCTGACCGAAATGTCGAGAAAGGGGACAGAGGTGTCAGAGACAGTACAGGAGAAGTGGAGGGCAGGATGGAAAGACTGAACGAAAGAGAGGAACGAGTCAAGATGTTCGCGGGAGAGTGAGGTGGCACCGATACAGTCGTCGATATACCGACCGTATAGTTCGGGAGTATATATATATATATATATATATATATATATATATATATATTGTTAGCAGGTGAGATCTAGAGATGTTCAATATAGAAAACATGTAATAGTGCTCAACTGATTTGAACTTATACTCCGGTGTCTTTATCGAGAACTAAGTCCGCATGGAAAAGAGTGGTTATAAGAGAAATCCAAGTGAAATAATATGGAGATGGTGAACCAGATAAACGCGATTAAGCTTGACATATATAAACATATATGCATACGTATGCACATATCGGTAGATATATAGGGATATACAAAAAGAAAAAAAGGAAATAAATATTCAAAAGATAAACACTTATGTACAACCATGTAGATATTTATATATATATTTACAAATAAATTTATATGGAGTATAAAAAGTACAGAAACCAAGGGGAGAACGCATGTTTTTTTTTTTTTACTCGACAGCTGTTTCAGGGAACTTAGAATTTCGTAACAGTTGTAATATTCATAATTAGCAGATGGTGTGTGAAAAATGTCATGGAGATGCAACCAGTAGATGAATGCTTATAGACATTACCGTAAACCGGCTTCCGTTGTTAGGAAGAGAAGATTGGCAAATAGCTAATAAACAATTTCTTCTCCGCTACGTTTTCTGTAGTTTTTAGACTCCATGTAAATTTATTTGCCATTATATATAAATACATATATTTTTGTATATGAGTGTTTATCTTCTGAATATTTTCAGTTTTTGTATATCCCTCTTTCCCCTCATCTACCACCCTACCCCTCCAGCGCACCATTCTCCGAGCTTTCCGGCGACTCCAGCTCGATCCCTCCACCTCGTACATCTTTCCTAACCTCACTTCCGTCTTTCAAATGAGCCCATAACTTACGTGACCTCTTGGTTCAAAGTTTCTTCCCTACCCCTGCCTCCCAGCCTGGCTACTTCCCCTGCCGCCGCCCACGCTGTCGCACCTACTCCTACCACTCCACGCCACTATCTTCACTGGCACCCACCACCGTCCTTATCACATCGCCGATTCCTTTACCTGCACCTTTAGTAACGTTATTTACTGCACATCCTGCTCTCTCTCTCTCTCTCTCTCCCGCTCTCGCTCTCTCCCGTTCTGTCTCTGTCTCTGTCTCTGCCTCTCTCTCTCTCTCTCTCTCTCTCTCTCTCTCTCTCTCTTTCACTGTACATTGTAAAACGGGACACCAGTCGACTGACCAGTTCGTGGAGCAGCTCCAAGACATCAGACTTGCTATGACACCTCAGTCTCGCGCTATTTCCGCCATACCGGCCATTCACTACAACATCTATCTGTGATCGAGCCATCTCTGCACAGGGGCCACCCAGACTCTCGCTTTCGCTGTAAACAGGAATTAATCCTCAACTTTTGTTCCTTTGCACCATATTGGCTCAACTCCCTACCCCTCTTCATCTGACACCACCTCACACAAATTCCCACACATTCCCACAATCACTTACCCCTCGCCTCCACCTACACACCTGCATACTGCCTACCTCAGTACCTTCACCACACACACACACCACTATACAAATACCTATACACACTGTTCCACTCATTACTCACTTCACACACCATTACACACTCACTCACAAACACCTACCCACCTACACACACACTTGCAACCAACACTTCTCAGCACCTACATCACACACTATTATCCACACACTCACACATACCATTCAATAGCCTCACCACACATATCACTATACGAGCATCCCTACACACTGTTCAACTCAGTACACACACCACACACCATCATGCACATGTTCTAATACTTTGTTTTCCCAGGAAGAAAAGCGGAAGTTGCATCGCTTCCGATTATCTTTTAGTTTGTCTTTGAAGTGCAAGAGTGGCCTTCCAACTGACCTTCCTGTTGGGAATTGGCCAAAGAGAAGTTGCTTCGGAATTCTGGTATCACTCATATGTGAGACATGACCTGGCCATCTAAGTTATATTTTGATGAGGATGGCTTCAATACCAGATATGTTGCATTTTGTTAGTAACTCACCGTTATGAATATGGTTACTCAGTTTTAAATGTGTAGGTATATATATATATATATATATATATATTATTTTGTTTAAAAGAGTTCCAACACTGTCTGTTTTTTATGTTTTATTTATATTCCTGCAGAACCAATGTGGGATATAGAATATGGAATATACAATATATAATATAATATACAATATATAATATAAAATAAAAATGGATGGTACAATGAAATAAAGTATTGAATTTCATCTATTCAATAAGACATATTCCATATATTCAATAAGACATTCAATACTTTATTTCATTGTACCATCCATTTTTATTTTATATTATATATTGTATATTATATTATATATTGTATATTCCATATTCTATATCCCACATTGGTTCTGCAGGAATATAAATAAAACATAAAAAACAGACAGTGTTGGAACTCTTTTAAACAAAATAATATATTCCTCTATACACAATCATACAAAACCCCTTTTTTGTATTTATTTTTACTCGCATATATATACATATATATATATATATATATATTAAACTTACTTGGAAAAGAATGCGTGGCGTTCGATCATATATAATAATATAAATAATATATAAATATATGCATATATACCTACATATATATATACATACCTACATATATATGTATATGTACATGCATATATGGTTAAAGGACATCAGAAAAGCGTAGACACAATGAGAAACGAAAGCATAAAAACAAAAACATAGAAAATGAACTTTTTTTTGAACAACGAAAAAATAAAACAAGCAGAGAAACGAGACATGCAACATAAAGAATATTTCCCTTCATCAGTTGTCCCTGTTTCATCTACTCCGCATTTTGAAGGTAAGGACAATACGCGACTTTGTTGAAATAGTCTTTCCCGCAAAGCAAATGAAATAAAATTTGGGATTTTTTGCGGATGGTGAAAGTGATAACAAAAACAGGACAGTGAGAACAAGATATTAAAAACAAACGGTGAGGGCTGTTAAGCCAAGACGATAGAAAAATTATTATGAATGCTCGGTAGACGAGCTATGAGAAGAGACAGGTTAAAGCACGTCTTGTCTTTACGAAGGAAGTGGAAGAAAGAAAGATAGATTGCCTTTCGTCACGTGTCAGCGACGAGAGAGTCAAGGAGGAAGAGTGAGAGCGAGGGAACGGTGAAGGGGAGAGGAGAAGAATAGGGAAAGGGTGGGAGAGAAAAACAGAGAAGAAGAACAAGAGAGGGAGTTAGATAGACATAGAAAAGGACGCGTGGCGTTCGATTATATAGTAATATAAATAATATATAAGTGTATGAATATATACATACATATATGTACATACGTACATATATATGTATATATACATGCATATATGGGTACAGGACATCATAAAAACAAAAACATAGAAGGGACAACTGATGAAGGGAATGTTCTTTATGTTGCATGTCTCGGTTCTCTGTTTGTTTTGTTTTTTTTTTCGTTGTTCGAAAAAGTTCATTTTCTATGTTTTTGTTTTTATGCTTTCGTTTCTCATTTTCTGCGTTTTTTTTCATGTCCTGTACCCATATATGTATGTATATATACATATATATGTAGGTTTATACACATATGTATGTATATATGCATATATTTATATATTATTTATATATATATATATGTATGTGTGTGTGTGTGTATGTGTGTGTGTGTGTGTTTGTACGTGTGTGTGTGTAAGAATACAAAAAATGGGACAAGAACGCATCAGGTGACAACAAGACATCCAGACAGTTAGATGATACAAACAGGGACATGAAAAACAAGAACGGGAGTTTTCATTCGTCAGTCGAGTTCCAGATTATCTTTGCAGCTTCGGCTGGTTATACTCGACACTGCTCTACTCTGGCTAGCCCCAAGGAAAATCTAAGCTAAGAGCACTAGATTCCTTGGAAGAAAGTAGCGAATGTATACAAAAACAAGGACAGACCCCCCCCCCCCAACTCACACACATTTCTTTTATCTTTTACTTGTTTTAGTCATTGGATTGTGACCAGATGTGTTTAGTCGAACAGATCGACATCGCTACTTACCTTTTAAGATGTGATATTTATCATATCGATCTTTTATACCGAATTGCTAAGTTACGGGTACATACTCAAGTCTGCACCAGTTGACAAGCGGCGGTGTAGGACAAGCACAAACACAATGACACACGCACATAGACATATACGTACATCTACACACATATGCGCGCACACACACACATACATACACATACACTCACACACTCATACACACATTCACACACATACATACACTCACATATGCAATATTTTTTCACCTATTCGATATTCACTTTCCTAACACCCTTAGATCCAAAACGAAATTTAATAGAAACAGGATTAAAATTACTTTTCCTTGGCTTATAATGCGAAGATCTATACCAATAAAGAACCGACCAATCGCAGCTGTTCCGGATGCTCATACAGAGAATAGCCCAAATCTCATGTAGAGCAGGCATGCGATATATCCTCCGTTGTTAATGAAGCAAGGGCATCAGCATACTATGATGACAGTCAACCAGAGATCAAACGTTACATTGGACCAGTGGCAGGAATGTTTAAATCCACATACAACAACCATCTATCGACCTTTATGTACCATCAGAAGACATATACATCAACCCTCTCGTTTTTTTTAATCTGGAAACTTAAAGACGAATGCATTAACTACGACATCAAATGGAAAATCTTTTCCAAGACCAAACCCTGCACTAACGGGTCAGAAAAATGTTTGATATGTTCACTCGAAAAACGGTAACTTTTAAACAACCTAAGAACATTCCATGACTGCAAGTTAAAGGAACGAAACTTTTCTTTACGTCCACATTTTGAAAAATGCATTTTAGAGAAAATTAAAGATAGCTCACCGGATACATCTAAACTATTCCAATCTATACACGTAAATTTGATAAGGGTAATATTTGTTGCAAAGTTGGATGTGTCGTCCGTGTTTTATCTCTGTATTTCTTTCTGTCTGTTTCAATATGAGCGTTCGCATTCAAGCATCAACTGCTTCTAACGCAGCATTTCATCAGCGCGAAAAATGGTGAAATAAATCAATATTTTGACCAGGAAACCCTGGGTAGCTGTATTTCACAAGGCTTGTGGTTTCATTGCAATAATATAAGTCAATACTCGCACACGCGCCCACATACACATACGCACACAATCATTGCGAATATATATATATATACGCACATACATATATATACATACATAAATATGTGCATACATACACACACACACACGCATGTATATTTATATGAAAGCGCATGGCTTAGTGGTTAGAGTATTGCACTCAAGATTGCTAGTTCGTGGGTTCGATTCCCAGACCGGGTGTTGTGTTGTATTCTTGAGCAAAGCCCTTCATTTCACGTTGCTCTGCGATAATCTCGTCATCTGACATGTGGCACATGGTGCACCTGTATAGGTAATGTCGATTTGAAGGAAGGGAGTTAGCTTATGTGTGCACAAACATTTGATCACTATAAACAAATCATCTCTGTGGTTGCTGGGCAACAAATTCTCGAGCCTTCATATGTCGTCTAACGACGGGAGGGTCCGTGATTTACTAACATACATACATACATACATACATATATGCATGCATGCATGCATACATATGTGTATATGTATACACACACACACACACACACACACACACACGCACACACACACACACACACACACACACACACACACACACACACACACACACATATATATATATATATATATATATATATATATATTCATATATATATATTCATATATATATTTATATATATATATATTCATATATATATATCTATGTATATATATATATATGTTTATATATCAATATGTATATATATGCATATATATCTGTGTATATATATATGTATCCTTCTCTCTTTCTGTATATATATATGTGTGTGTGTGTGGGTGGGTGGACAAACACAGACACGCACACACATATATATACATGTATACGACGGGCTTCCTTCAGTTTCCGTCTATCAAATCCACTCACAAGGCTTTGGTCGGCCCGCGGCTATAGTAGAAAACACTTGCCCAAGGTGCCACGCAGCGAGACTGAACCCGGAACCATGTGAGACATATATACATATGTATGTGAGCGCGCGCGCCTGTGAGTGTGTGAAAGTGAGAGTGAGTGAGTAGAAGAGAGAGAGAGAGAGAGAGAGAGAGAGAGAGAGAGAGAGAGAGAGAGAGAGAGAGAGAGAGAGAGAGTCTATAGATTATTGCACCCTGATTGTCAGTTTGATAGTTGATGTTGCACTGTGCAATGTTTGGTCATGAAAGAACACGTGTAAATTTAAAGTGCATGAAGAAATAGCTACCATGACTTTATCTCGAAATAATTCTGTTTCTGTGTGCATACGCATGTATGTATGTATATATATATATATATATATATATATATATATATATATATACATAAGGATAAGATCGATATTTCAATACCGATTTTATCAGGTCGCCAGCATGGGAATAAAAACCATGAAAGGTAATAATTATTTAAAATTATTCAGTAATTTTTGTTAGTTTATTTTGTCTCTTCGACTTCTCTCCTGGTGCTATATGAATATTCAATGTGGTTTTAGAGTCAAGCTTTGACTGCTATTTTCAGCGTGGTGGTGTCTCTTAGATACCCTAAATTATAATTTTAAATATATATATATATATATATATATATATATAGATATGCAGGGCAGGGAATCATCAATTAGTAATAAAATTAATAATTAACAATTCTGCCGGGTAGCTCAGTATGAAAAAAACCTTCTTCGGTAAAATTTATAATCATAAATATATAGGGTTACTGTCAATCCCTATATATTTATGATTATATATATATATATATATATATATATATATATATATATATATATATATATATATGCGTGCTTACAAATACATACCTACGCACGCATCACACGTATACCAGCATACATACACATATATCTGTATGTATGAACGTTTATATATATGCATAGTGCCCCCTACACACACACTCACACACACACAACACACAACTCAACCCACACACACTCGCAGAAACACACACATGATCATGATACACGTGCATACCTACATATATCTGCGTATTGTAACTTCGGAATATGGAATTACCTATGCGTTTATGCGTCTGAGTACCTGTAAATGGCTTGCAGAATGCATAGGTGAGAAGGTGTCTGTGTGTTCCAAGCTTTGGTAGGTGCAGGAAGGACAAGCAACAAATCAACAGTTCTGGGACAGACACACAGACACAGAGGTTGTGGTAGTTGGCTGGTCGTTTGTAGGCCTGTTGGTTGGCTTGTTAGTCGGTTGGTTGTTTGGCTGACTGACTGCTTGGAGGGATTTTTCGTAAGAGGTCATCCGGTTGCTGGAAGGATTTGCGCGGATGACAATTGCTGTGTGCTGTTACTGTTGTTGTTGTCTTCGTCGTTGTTGTTGTTGGTATAGATGTTGCTGGTATTAGTTCTGTTGTGCGGCGAGCCGGCGGAACCTTTAGCACGCCGGAACAGAATGCTTGGCGGCATTTTGTCCGTCTTTATGTGTCTGCGTTCGAATGCTACCGGAGCTGACTTTGCCTTTCATCCTTTCGGGGTCAAATGAAATAAGTACCAGCTGATTAATAGGGTCGATATAATCGATTTATCCCGTTCTCCGAAATTGCTGGCCTTGTGCCAAAATTTGAAACCGAAATTAGTTTCGGTGTTGGAAGTGGCCATCTTGCTTTTGTTGTGGTTTGGTTCTTGTTATTATAGTTGTTATTGTTGTTGACGTGTGACGTTGTTGTAACTGTGCCTCAGACATTTTCTCAGCTTTTATCACAAGTCATTGTTAAAATGACATTCAAGCCATGACCATCTAATTTGTCACATCGTGTACTATTCATTAAGTATTTTCTTTTTAATATTTGTATTTGTTAAGGCCGCGGGCTGGCGAAATGCTTTGCGGTATTTCGTCCGTCTTTATGTTCTGAATTCAAATTCCGCCGAGGTTGACTTTGCCTTTTATCCTTTCGGAGTCGATAAATTAAGTACCAGTAGAGTACTGGGGTCGATGTAATCGACTGGCCCCCTCTCCAAAAATTCAGGGCCTTGGGCCTAGAGTAGAAAAAAATATTTGTATTCGTTTTTGATGGCATGATATCCGATTTGAAGGCGATTTGCTTGCTATATCTAGCGAGTTGAAGGAACTCACCAAGAAAGATTATTTTCCAATTGGCTAGTGTAATATTTTTGAGCGAGCAGATCACATCCTGGTAAACAGAATCTTAGATAATCCTTCAAGACAACCTCATCTACATGAAATATTGATGCATTTGTTTGTGTACAAATGACCATACACACAGACGCGTGCGTGTATACACATACGTACAGGCACACATTGCATCGATCCCAGTTATTCACTAGTTCTTAATTTATCGATCCCGAAAAAATGGCAGGCTAAGTCGACTTCGGTGGAATTTAAGCTCAAAACGTGATGCCGGAAGAAATACCACTATGCATTTTGCCAAGCGTGCTAACGATTCTGCTAGCTCACTGCCTTGACCCAAGGCAATAATAGAAGAAACATGCTCGAGTGCTGTTCAGTGTCACCGAATCCTTTTCAGTAGTTATAAGTCAAAACTATTTAAAGGTTGCAAGACGCAACGAAAATTTTTTTGAAAAATAAAAATAAAATAAGTGAAAATTTTACCGGTGTGTGTGTTAAATTATAAGGCACTAAAAGAGAATGACTCTCCCCAGACACAACAGAATATGCTTCAACAGACAAACTCACATAAAGAATCTTGCAAACCAAATCCCAAAACGAAACATGTATATATTCATGTATTTATGTCCCCGCAATTTAGCGGTTCGGCCAAATAGACCGATACAATAAGTACTAGGCTTACAAAGAATAAGTCCTGGGGTCGATTTCTTCGACTAAAATCTTAGTAAAAGAATAAAAGAATATATATATATATATATATATCAGCCACATGGTCCCAGGTTCAGTCCCACTGCGTGGCACCTTGGGCAAGTGTCTTCTACTATAGCCTCGGGCCGACCAAAGCCTTGTGAGTGGATTTGGTAGACGGAAACTGAAAGAAGCCCGTCGTATATATGTATATATATATATATATGTGTTTGTGTGTCTGTGTTTGTCCCCCCAACATCGCTTGACAACCGATGCTGGTGTGTTTATGTCCCCGTAACTTAACGGTTCGGCAAAAGAGACCGATAGAATAAGTACTAGGCTTCTAAAGAATAAGTCCTGGGGTCGATTTGCTCGACTAAAGGCGGTGCTCCAGCATGGCCACAGTTAAAAGACTGAAACAAGTAAAAGAGTAAAAGAGTATATATATATATAAAACTAGAAATATAATATTTCTAAATCTCTCAGAGAGATTTAAGCAGTAGTGGAGCGACAAAGTTGTAGTATATTGTCAACTTAATGTGACAATCCCAATAAGGGAATACACTACTGCTGTTTAGCCCTAGGAAGCTGGACCGCTTCCTGTCGGCCTTGACACAATTACTGTGTCCTTAAGTTTGCGAAGGGGAGACAAGCTCCCCCACCCAGCCTAGCCAGCATTCAGGGACATGTTTCTGAGTCTTTGCTTGTCATCAGCCTGAAGTAGCTTGCCTGCTGGATAGAGAAGCCTGTCTCTCCTTCACAAACTTATGTAAATCATAGTGAAGTTCATTCACTGATCAGCAAAATTAGAAATATAATATTTCTAAATCTCTCAGAGCTTCCTAGGGCTAAACGGCAGTAGTGTATTCCCTTATTGGGATTGTCACATTAAGTTGACAATATACTACAACTTTGTCGCTCCACTACTGCTTAAATCTCTCTGAGAGATTTAGAAATATTATATTTCTAATTTTGCTGATCAGTGAATGAACTTCACTATGATTTACATAAGTTTGTGAAGGAGAGACAGGTTTCTCTATCGAGCTTGGGACAAACGAGACGTTGGACCATGGGGAGCCCTTAAGGGATGTCCTGGCTGACGGACCGCGACTCTCAGCAAGTGAGGTGGGGCGTTGTGAAGGGCCGATCACAGCTGCGGAGGTCAAAGAGGTACTGGCAGAGAGCGCGCGGGACAGGTCGCCGGGACTGGATGGTCTGCCCTACGAGTTTTATAGTACAATGCCGGACTTGTTCGGACACTTGCTGGCTGGCGTGTACACGAACTGGCAACAGAATGGGAGAATTCCCTGCTCTGTGAGTCGGGGAGTGGTGACGCTGGTCAGAAAAGACCCGAGCAAGGGGGACCATATCAGTAATTTCAGGCCCATAACTCTACTGAATGTAGAGTTAAAGATTTTGGCCAAGGTGCTAGCAAAAAGGTTGACGGCTGTCGCGGATAAGCTTGTCGGGGGGGCGCAAACATGTGCCATTCCTGGCAGGTCGATCCAGGACAATCTTCATCTCTTACGCTACACCTTAGACAGGGTGGGGAAAGTTTCCGGTAAAGGTGGGGCATTGGTCCATTTAGATCAAAGTAAGGCCTTCGATAGGGTTGATCATCGGTACCTGGCGGCAGTCCTTGAGGCGGCTGGGCTAGGCCCGGATTTCCGCGGTTGGATCAAGGCCATTTATGGTGGCATCAAATCCACGGTTCAGGTGAACGGTTACCTGTCGGAGCCGTTTGAGATCAGGCGTTCAGTCCGTCAAGGGTGCCCCCTGTCTCCGCTTCTGTATGTTCTGTCTCTTGAGCCATTGCTGCGGAGGTTGGAGAAGTTGGGAAGCACCACTAATGAAATCGGATGTGGTAAAGGTGTTTCGGCGTATGCGGATGACGTCACCATCACCGTATCCAAGATGACTCAGCTACCTCGCGTAGCAGAGGCAATCAGAAGATACGAGACGGTGGCAGGGGCAAAAGTTAACATGGACAAGTCTGTAGGTTTGCGGCTCGGCACCTGGAGCAGCAAGCCGATAACGTCCAGTGTTGTTGGACACTGGACGGATGGCCCTGTTAAGTTGCTCGGAGTTTGGTTTGGTCCGGACTCCCAGACGGAGAAAAATTGGAGCGAGGTGACGAACAGGGTAGAAGCGCTATCCCGGACTTGGTCTGGAAGGGCGCTGTTCCTGAAAGGAAGGGCGGAGGTGGTGCAGACGTTTATTGCGTCAGTTATCACCTACCGCCTCACCGTCGTCCCCTGCCCTGATTTGTGGCTAAACAAGCTGGTTCGGATTCTCTTCCGCTTTTTGTGGAGGGGAAAGCCGCTTGTGAGGCGCTCCGTGTGCTGTCAGGAACCGTTAAAGGGTGGCCTAGGGATGCCGTGGTTGTTGATGTGCAAATATGCACTGAGACTAAGGCATCTCTGGTCTTACCTGGATGGTGGTCAGGTGTGGAATTTGCTCGCCGAGGAATTCTTTCCACGACCAGCCTCTCTAGAGGGATTTAAACCCGGTTTAATTAAAAGACAGAAATCGACTGAATGGCAAAAGGAATGCCGGCAGGCACTTGAGCTAATCCACAAGGCGGGTAAGGCCGGCAGCGGGAATACCACCTCTGCGTTTTACAAAGGGTTGGTAGAGTTTAAAAGTGACGACGTGCTAGGAGAGACACTGGGGCTCGATGAGAACCAGCTATCCAACCTGTTTCGGAACACTTTCAGGGCGGGGTATTTGGATAATTACCAAAGATCCCTGAATTGGCAGTGTTTCAGGAATGCTTTACCTGTCCACGAGAAATTGTCCAGGCACGGGATTTCAGTGCCACCCGAATGTCCAAGATGCGGGCAGGAGAAGGAAACCATCCTGCACGCTCTTGTTCAGTGCACCCATCTTTCGGAGATGACAATTTACGTCGAACACGTGCTGTCGCACCTAGGAAGAGTACAGCTATCGGCTGAGTCTGTGATTAAGAATGCACCGCCCACCGGACTACCTAAGGAAGGTGAGGCTTGTTTTCTATGTACAGTCGCAGTTATGAAAGAGTGTGCATGGAGAACTCGAATGCAAGGTATGAAGACAAGAACCTTCATCTCCGGCCCTGGAATGCTATACTATTTCAGGTACCACCTGAAAAGCAAGATAGGGCTGGAGAGAAGACACCTGTCTAGAAGAGTATATGAGGAAAGATGGAAGGAAGTAGGAAGGAAGTTGCGAGTGAGCGGCCCTACTTAAAACTTTCCTGAAAAAATACAAAGGTGTAGACTGGTGTACCCTGGAATTAGGTGTAAACCATTGAAAATATTCAAAGTTCTGTAGAAAAATTTTTAAATATATATATTTTTAAACGTATATTTTTTTTTAAAAAAAAGCTAAAAAGACTCACTAAATGACAATTCTTAAATGTTTGTAGTGTCCTGTATTGTCCCATCTATGTATGATATTTTATTATCGTAATAAAGAGAATTGGCAAGCTACTTCAGGCTGATGACGAGCAAAGACTCAGAAACATGTCCCTGAATGCTGGCTAGGCTGGGTGGGGGAGCTTGTCTCTCCTTCACAAACTTAAGGACACAGTAATTGTGTCAAGGCCGACAGGAAGCGGTCCAGCTTCCTAGGGCTAAACAGCAGTAGTGTATTCCCTTATTGGGATTGTCACATTAAGTTGACAACATACTACAACTTTATATATATATATATATATATATATATAAAATACGTAATGCATATATACATGTACACAAACACACACACAAACGTATAACATATCTAATGCATATATATATGCACACACACACATATATAAGAAAAAGAATAGGTGAGGAGAGTTGGGAAATAGTGTGTATCTAAGGGATAGAGAGGTAATCAAATAAACAATTTTTAGGGAATGAAGAAGAGAGAGGGAGAAAATCTTGAGAGGGACAGAGAGAGGAGGGAGAGAGAGAGGAGGGAGAGAGTTAGAAACAAAGAGATTCAGAGAGAAAGAATCTTTGTATATGTGTGCGTGTGTGACAGAATGACTGACGTATATATAAAGAGATTTAACGGAAAACAGACAGATAGTCAGACAGATTGACAAACAGACAGACAGCAAAAAGACAAAGAAAGAAAGAAAAAACATTATAATAATAAAAATAGTGCGAGGATGAGAGAAATAGAGAGGAAAAGTGGAGTAACAAAACACAGGGACGGATGAACTTTCAGTGAAAAGAGATATCAGAAATGGGACGTTATGAGGCCAACAAACGTTCAGATTTCCTTTAAACTATGCGGTTTGGGTTTAGCAGGAAAGAGGGGGAATCCTAGAATGACTGCTGCCTGACCCTTTTCTCAGTGCAATGACCATTTCCTTTTTTTTTTTTTTACTAATTTCGGTGTTTGGAAAGGGAAAAAGACAGATGCTTAAATATTATTATTCGTCTATGATATCAACTGGATATGAGGCGCAATGGTTAGGGCAGCGGACTCGCGGTCGGAGGATCGCGGTTTCAATTCCCAGACCGGGCGTTGTGTGTTTATTGAGCGAAAACACCTAAAAGCTCCAAAAGGCTCCGGCAGGGAGTGGAAGCGATCCCTGTTGTACTCTTTCGCTCCAACTTTCTCTCACTCTTTCGTCCTGTTTCTTGAGTAAGGCTGAGATGGACTGGCGTCCCGTCCATCTGGGGGGAATACATACGCCATGGAAACCGGGCCCATGAGCCTGGCTAGGCTTTAAAAGGGCGCATAAATAAAAAAAATAAATGATATCAACTGGATGTGAGGGGATGAAAAACAATCAGAAGGTCTGTTGATGGCTCCAAGTGTGATACACCATAGGTGTGTGTGTGTGTGTGTGTGTGTGAGAAAGAGAGAGTGTCACGAGAGAAGAGAAAATGGGTTTGAATTTGGTATTGCTTTATTTCATCTGTCGCATGTTTCAGTAATCAATAATAAATTATTTCTCACTATAAATGCATTTCACAGATGTAGCTCATAAGTACAATATGCATACTAATGCTAATACTCTCAAATTTTTGCCCAAGGCCCGCAAGTTTGAGATGGGGTGGAGGCATATCGACTACACCGACCCCCCAACTCTTAACAGGTTCTTATTTCATCAACTCCGAAAGCATAAAAAAGGCGAAGTCGACACCGGCGGAATTTATGAATACTAATAATAATGGTCAGAGATCTCTCGTCTCTCTATGGATGTATTCCATCTTGTGCATGCGTACTAATTACACTTATGAGATGCATCTATGGATTGTATTATAATGTGTTTCCGTATACTGAAACATAGAATCGGTTATGTAGTCTGCTAACCTTATTATTGGAAATCAAGAAGGATATTAATATTAGATATTTAAAAGCTACAGCTATGCATAAAATTTTATGAATAACATTCTTTAAATGGTCGAAGAACAACGCGTTCTTATCGACTGATACAGCGTTTTTGTCGACTGACGTGGCGTTCTTCTCCATTGATATGGTGTTCTTGTCGCCTCAAACAAATCTGTTTGAAAACTTTCAAGTACTTTTCTGTTTACTTTAGAGAAGTTCCGGGTTCAGTCCCACTGCATGGCAACTTGGGCAAGTGTTTTCTACTATAGTCAATGGCCGACCAAAGCCTTGTGAGTGGATTTGATAAACGTCGTATATATATATATATATATGAGTGTGTGTGTGTGTGTGTGTGTGTGTGTATATGTGTGTGTGTGTGTATGTATATGTGTGTTTGTGTGTCTGTGTTTGTCCTCCCACCATCGCTTGACAACCGACGCTGGTGTGTTTACGTCCCCATAACAAGGCGGTTCAGCAAATAAGACCGATAGACTAATTACTAGGCTTACAAAGAATAAATCCTGGGGCTCTATTTCTTCTACTGAACACTTTAATGCGGTGCTCCAGCATGGCTGCAGTCAAATGACTGGAACATGTAAAAGAGTAAAAGAATCTACGCAACACAGACTTTCAAGTCTGCTAGGGTTTTGTTTCGGGGTTTACCATTTTACAAGTGGTATTACTGCACTCATAGATACAGACTCATTTATTTCTACGACTCCTCGTTAAGACAGAAGCGCGTGCACACTCTTGCAGCACGCACACTCATGCATAGAAGCATATACAGACACACATGTAGACAAACGTACAGGTATACATACATGCACACATACACACACACGCACACGCACGCACTCACGCACACACACACACACACACACACACACACACACACTCACACACACACGTTTAATTGGATGAGCTCGACGCGTGACAAGCCTTTCAAGGTTCGGCTTTAATGTTAATTGAATTAAACTTCCACCTTCGCATGCACACACAGGTCCTCTGCTGTCGAAGGTGGACGATGACTTAATACATTATTACGATGCGCTTCGATGTGTGTGCGTGTGTGTGTATACATGTGTTTGTGTACGTGCGCGTGTACGTGTGTGTATGTGCACGTGTGTGTGTGTGTACGAGTGTGTGTACGTGTGTGTGTACGTGTGTGGGCGCGTGCGTATATATATATATATATATATATATATATATATATATATATATTTATTTATGTATATATTTATATTATCTTAATTGAAAAACTTCGATAAGGTAAATATATTAATAGTTACCAGGGTAGCAAAATTCACAGAGAAACTTAAATTGCATTACATTTATAAAAACATCTTTCATTCCTTTGGAATAGAGTGCATGTAATTTTCGAAACATGTGTCGGAATTAAAGGAACTTTTTTTTATATGCGTTTTGCTCCATTTATTCTTTGTTATATATATATATATATATATATATATATATATATATATATGGGAGAATATACAAAAAATAACAACAGACGAGGACAGGTGGTGTAAATAACAAAAGTATATATTAGTATGACGCTCGGGAATACGGAAAGTCTTTGACGTTTCGAGCTACGCTCTTCAACAGAAAGAATACGGAGACAAGGAGAAAAACACGGAGAAAAAAAATTGAATAGTGTTCGGTCAACGGTCAATCATAATAATGGCCGATCATAACAATGGCTGACCGGAAGTTAGAAATTCTTATTTCAGGAGAGCTAAGAAAGGGGGAGATAACAAACGGTGATCGGGAACGAGGGGCTGTGTGTGGGAGGTAGAATGCTGGTGATCTTGACGTATGTAGTGTGAAAATGGGGGAAGGGAGAAAGGGAGAAAGTAGTTGGTCAGTTGTAGTGTGTGCGTGGTGTGATGCGAGGGTATTGGTGTGGTGTGCGTGGTGTGATGCGAGGGTATTGGTGTGGTGTGATGTGAGGGTGTTGGGAGGTGGGGAAGGCATGGGTGGAGTGTGGGGTAGAGGTAGGGGTCTGTGGGTAGGGTGGGGTCTGTGGGTAGGGGTGGGTGGTGGGTGTAAGGAATTGGATGGGGTGGAGTGGGAAGGTAGAGTAGGAGTGTGTTGGGGTGTGGTGGGATGAGCTTATGAGGGGGTGTTGACGAGGAGGGAGAAGGGGAAGGTGGATGTAAGAGAGGGGGAAGATGGGTATGGGAGGGGAGAGGGAGAGAGGAGAGAAGGTGGGTATAAGAGAGGGAAGGGGGATTGAGAGAGGGGGAAGGTGGGTATGGGGGGGGGTAGAAAGAGGGGAAGAGAAAGAGAGGAAGAGAAAGAGAGGAAGAGAAAGAGAGGAAGAGAAAGAGAGGAAGAGAAAGAAAGGAAGAGAAAGAGAGTGAGAGAGAGGAGAAGAGAGTGAGAGAGAGGGGAAGAGAGTGATATATATATATATATATATATATATATATATATATATATATATATGTATGTATATATATATATATTTATAAGAGAGGAAGAGAAAGAGAGGAAGAGAAAGAGAGTGAGAGAGAGGGAAGAGGGGCATGGGGGGAGAAAGAAAGGAAGAGAAAGAGAGTGAGAGAGAGGGGAAGAGAGTGAGAGAGTAAGGGCGAGAGAGTAAGAGAGTAAGAGTGTAGAGAGTAGGAGAGTAAGAGTGTAGAGAGTAAGAGTGAGAGAGGGGGGAGTACGAGAGAAAAGAGTGAGAGAGAGTAAGAGAGAGGAGAGAAAGAGTAGGGGTGAAGAGAAGTGGGAGTGGAGAGATGGGGTGAAGAGAAGTGGGAGTGGAGAGAAGTATGAAGAGAGGTGAAGAGACGTACAAAGAAGTAGGAGTCGGAGCAGGAGGTGGGGGGGGGATGGGTGGTAGGAGGGAGGGTGGGGGAGAGAGACAGGAGGAGGGGGTTAGTAAAGAGTGGAGGGGAGTTGAGCCCATGTGGCGCAAAGGAGCGAAGATAGAAGATTAATCCCTGTTCACGGCGCAAACGGGAGTCCGGATGGCTCCTGTGCATGGACAATCCAAACACAGACAGGTGTTGCCGCAAGGAGTGGCCGGCAGAACGGAAGTGGCGTGACACCGGGGTGTCATTGCCGACGTTGATATCTCGGAGGTGTTCCGCGAATCGGTCGGCCAGGCGGCGCCCCGTTTGTCCGATGTACAGGAATTGGCAGAGAGAGCAGGATGTTGGTAGACGTGCAGGTGAAGGAGTCGGTGATGCGATAGGGTCGGTGATGGGTGCTGGTGAGGAGGGTGGTGTTGGAGAGGTAAGGGCAAGTGCGGCAGCGTGGGCGGGAGCAGGGGGACGAGCCAGGTTGGGAGGTTGGGTTGGGGAAGAAGCTGTGGACCAAGAGGTCCCGTAGGTTGTGGGCTCGTTTGAAGGAGGGGAGGGGCCGATTAGGGAAGATGTGGGAGGTGGAGGGGTCGGACTGGAGGCGCCGAAAAGCTCGGAGAATGGAGCGTTGGAGGGGTAGGGTGGTGGGATGGTAGGTGAGGGGAAAAGGGAGGCGGGAAACGGCAGGGCGGGTTCGGGGGGAGAGAGCAGATGCACGGTCCACAGAACGTGCTCTGGCAAGGGCGGTGTGGATGGTGGTGGGTGGATATCCACGCAGGCTAAAGTGGTGAGCCATGAGTTGAGACTGAGTCTCAAACTCATGGCTGTCGCTACAAAGTCTGCGTAGACGGAGGAATTGGGAATAGGGGATGGAAAGTTTTGTGTGTCTAGGGTGGGAGGAGGAGAAGTTGAGAGAGGAGTGTGAGTCTGTGTGTTTGTAGTGGATGGAGGTGCTAAGGGCGGAGTGGAGGATGCTGACCGAAATGTCGAGAAAGGGGACAGAGGTGTCAGAGACAGTACAGGAGAAGTGGAGGGCAGGATGGAAAGATTGAACGAAAGAGAGGAACGAGTCAAGATGTTCGCGGGAGAGAGAGGTGGCACCGATACAGTCGTCGATATACCGACCGTATAGTTCGGGAGTGGGACCAGTGAAACTGGAGAATATTTGGGCCTCAACATAACCAACGAAGAGGTTCGCGTAGTTGGGGGCCATTCTCGTCCCCTTGGCCACTCCCGAAACATGCTGGTAGATATCTCCCGCGAACGAGAAGCAGTTGAGAGATAGGACAAGTTCGGCCAGACGAATGAGTGTGGAGGTGTCGGGTTGTGGGTTGGGGCGTTGGTCTAGAAAAAACTTCAAGGCACGCAGCCCCTCGTCGTGGGGGATCACTGTATAGAGGCTCTGGATGTCTAGAGTGAAGAGAAGCTTAGAAGGGCCGGGAGGGAAAGAGAAAGAGTTGAATAGACGAAGCGCGTGGTTAGTGTCATGAATGTGGGAAGGGAGAGAAGCCACTAGGGGGGGGGGGCGAGGACACGGTCTAGGTATTTTGAGATAAGCTCGGTGGGGCAGTTGCAGGCGGAGACGATGGGGCGGCCAGGGTTGTTCGGTTTATGGATCTTGGGGAGGAAGTAAATGGTGGGGGTGCGTGGGGTGCGAACAATAAGGTTGGAGGCGGTGGCGGGGAGACGGGAGGAGAGGATGAGGTCATGGATAGTGGAGGACACAGTCTGTTGGTAGCTGGGCGTGGGGTCGGAGAGCAGAGGGCGGTAGAATGAGGTATCTCGAAGTTGACGGAGAGCTTCGGCCTCGTAGAGGTCCGCGCGCCATACTACCACGGCTTCACCCTTATCAGCCGGTTTTATGATGATGTCCGTGCGGCGTCGGAGGGATCGAAGGGCCGAGAGTTCGGCTGGGGAGATGTTGAGTCGAGATGGACGCCTGGAAAAGTTAAACCGGCCCACAGCGCGTTGGCAGGCGCCCGCGAAAAGATCAACTGCCTGGAACTGGCCAGGAACAGGCGTCCACTGGGATGGTCGTCGGCCCAGGTCAGTGAAGCAGTCCTCGTTGGGTGCGGGTGGTGTGTTATGGAAAAGCGCACCCAACCTAACGCGGCGCACAAAGCTGTGGACATCAGCACGGGTTTGAAATTCCTTGCAGGATGGAGTGAGTGGGATGAAGCGCAGACCCCTATTGAGGACGGAGCGCTCCGCCTCAGAGAGAGGAAGATCTGGGGGAATGGTAACGACAGGCTGAAGTGGAGAAGGGGTGGGTGGAATAGAAGTAGGAGGGGATGAAGTAGGGTTAGGAGGGGCGGTCGGGATGGTGGAGGGCTGGGAGGGAGGGGGTGGAGTGTGTGTGGGAGAGGCAGGGTGGTTGGGTGTGGGTGGGGAATGCACATCAGGGAGGAAGAAGGGTGGTGGAGGGGTTGGGGTAGTGGCATCGGGTGTAGAGGAATGGAGGAGTGAGTGAAGTTTGCGGAGCTTAGTGTCGGTAAGAAATGCATGAAAGAGATGATTAAGTTGAATGATAAAGCGCAATGTATTGTGAGCATGGGAGGGTGACAGAGAGGAGAAAAATATGGAAAAGGTTGGAGGAAGAAGGCGGTCGATAGTGTGGATTTTAGAGAGATTGGAGCGAATGGTGGCCCGCATAAGGCGGTAGGATGTGGTGCGGAGTATGGGTAGAATGGTGGTAGAAGAGTGGAGAGTGGGGTGGAAATGGAGGCGGAAACCCTTAGGGATGAGGCGGTGATGTAAGCAGCGACTGAGAAACGTAATATGACTAGAGAAACGAGTCTTCTTGAATATGAGTAAGAAGAGTCGTATAGTAGGTTGAAAGTATAGAGAGGGAAGTGTGTGGAGGTATAGTTTTAGGCGGTTGTGGAGAGTGAGTTGGAAAGATTTGTAGTCAGGCATGATGGAACGAGAGAGAAAAGAAAATTAGACGTGGGAAGGAGAATTACAAAAGGTGTGGTGGAAAAAAAACAAGCGTGATGAGAAAATTGGACGTGGAAAAAAGGGAAAAAAAGAAGAAAAAAAGGGGAAAAAAACTGGAAAAAAACTTTTTTAACAGGTGTGGGGGAAAAAAATAAAGGCATGAGGAGAAAAAACGAAAAAGGGGTTGTGAGAAGAAAATATATGCGAGGTGGGAGAAAAAAACAAAGCAAAAAGGAAGATGGGACAATAGGGAGAAATGGGGTGACAGGGAGAGAAGAAACGAGAGGAGAAAAGAAAGGGAGGGAGAAGAATACAAAGTAATAGGTGCAGATTAGAGAAGACAGATTAGGAACATCCAGAGTACGAAGAGACGGTAGGTGAAGGAAAGTAAGGTAAAAAAGGATGATAAAGGAGGTTTACAAAAGTGGAAAAGTTCAAAAGTTTTTTAGACGTCGTGGTATATTGAAGCGATTTCCAATCAGAAGATGGGTCCAGTGTAATCCGTGGGTAGGAGAGGTGCAGCCGGAGGGTATAAAGTTCAGAATCAAACAGTCCAGATCCAGAAGGAAAGAAGGTAGAATCCAAAAGTTGGTAGTGTGTGATGAGAGGAGACAGGATTAGCTGGTGCGACCACGTGAGCGTGTATTATATGTGGGAGAATATACAAAAAATAACAACAGACGAGGACAGGTGGTGTAAATAACAAAAGTATATATTAGTATGACGCTCGGGAATACATATATATATATGTGTGTGTGTGTGTATGTGTGTGTGTGTGTGTGTGTGTATGTGTGTGTGTGTGTGTGTGTGTATGTGTGTGTGTGTGTGTGTGTGTGTGTGTGTGTGTGTATACACACACACAAAATAACGTAGGCAGCTATTTGCAGTATAGAGCCAAAAAGATAATTAGTCAATCGTCACTAATTGTGACCGTGAGTGCTGGTAGTACCTATATTGCTAGAAATAGGAGTTAAAACTCTTACAAATGTAAATAAGCACATTTTCATATACTGACAGGGGAAATAACCGCCCCATAAGCGAAGCCAGATCACTGGACTAGAATAGATCTGTCTGTAAAGTCAGCAGTGAGTACTCCATCGCCGAATGACATAGACTATTAGTATGTATATTTACCACATATATTTATGGCTGAGTTAGCGACATGCTAATGTAAAAATTACAAAATAACATAGGCACCAGTTCGCAATATAAAACCAAAAACGAAAAATTTATTCGTCACTAATTGTGACTGAACGTGTTGGGTAGCACCTATATTGCTAGAAATAAGAGCTAAAACGCTTAGAACTGCAAGGAAGAACATTTTCATATATTGTTAGTATATGAAAGTGTGCTTCCTTGCAGTTCAAAGGGTTTTAACTCTCATTTCCAGCCATATAGTTGCTACCCAGCGCACTCAGTCACATTTAGTATGTGTATGTGTGTGTATGGAGAGAGAGAGAGAGAAATAGGTGACGTTAATATTTTCACGGATCTTTCTTTGACAGCTAGGCACCCAGGACTCAAAAGTAAACCATACCCAGGTAGTTCAGTCATCTTGAATCAAGCAACACCCTGATTATTCAGCCGTCATGTTACACGCTAGGCTTACGGACTGAGTAGAGTACTTGTCTTGTGTTACCACCACCCGGATTCTGCCGTACCGTTTTGCACTCTAGATTCTTGTGCCTTATTAATAGTGTGTTAGCTGTGCGGGGCTTTTGTCAAGGTTCCTCATCAAGGAAACAGTGGGAGAATAGTTTAATTGCTGCATGTTATCATTAGTGTTCATAAGCTGCTTGGAACAATAAAGTACATATCAAAATATTGGTGATGGGCGCCGCCGTACTCCACTATAATCTTTGCTAATATGTGCATATATCCTTTTCTTTTATATCTTTTAAATATATTCAGTAATTGTACAGTTGTCATGCTGAGGCAGCATATTGAAGAGTTTTAGTGGAACAGATCCACTGGAGTACTTAGGTTTTAGTTTTGGTACTTACACTGTCGATCTCTATTTGTTTTTGCCGAATTGCTAAGTTACGGGGACGTGAACAAACATTTTTACAATTTCATTTGGAAAGAATGGTGAAGGTCGATAGGGATGTGTTGCCCACCACCACCACCACCACCACCACTGCCACCACACAACAGCAATAACACAACATTTCCTAGCGTTGAAAGACTAAAGTATAATCGGACAATTACAAACAAACTGAGAAGCATGGACACAACAGGTCACAAAAGCAAGTGCGTCATTGCCCGAGAAATTTATTTAAGGAAACGTAAGGAGGAGATAACATAAACTGCCAGTTATCGGTTATGATTTCCTCCAACTCCTCGAATTAGATGGAGTTAGTCATGGCCGCTGAATATTAGGAAGCGTATACCGTTCAACAGGACAGGGAAAATGGGGACGTGTGCATGGCTGTTAAGACCAAAGATGAAGCAAAGAGACAGGCAGAACTGATAAAGCACATTGCCATCTAAAGACATGGAGTAAAGAAATACGAGAGTTATGCCTTGAAATATTAGCATGGACATATTATTTGATTTTTCCCATTCAAAAAATTTTATCTTAATCCTTACCCAGAATATTGTATAAGAAACATGGTGTACGTTATTTTATTAATTACCACAATGGTTAACTAATTATAATTTATTGTACATGAACATAATTTTTTAAATCATTCATTTCTTTCTATTGTTCCCTAATTTCTTCATTAATAGTCGTTACAAGAATGTGTATAATTAGATATATACAGTTTTTACTTGCCACAAATGAAATCTAATCAATTAAAAAATTTAATGATTTCTTAGGATTTAGTTAGGTTTTAGATACTTAATATCAGTCATCGTAAAATAATAACAGCAAATAAAAAATACATATTTTTTTCATATTAATAAAACAATACAGTTTTGTATAATAAATAATTTTAGAATCTCTTTGATATTAATCCGTAGTAAATTATATGATTGTATATTCTTTTCAAAATAATAGTGTAGGATGCGTACACCATTGAACAGGACAGAGGAAATGGTGACGTGTGCATGGCTGTTAAGACCAAAGATGAAGCAGTTATATAGAAATATAATCATTCATGTTTCCTCCAAGATTCCGCTATCATTTTTTTTTACTTTTCTCATAAATATATATATCTATCCGTTCATTTATTCACAAATTTATATCTCTCCATTTGTTGACGTTATATATATCTACTCCTGTAAATTAATTATCCTCTTTCCTTCTAGAAGACCGTTTTGAAAAAAAAAAAAAAAGAAATTTATAACCCTTACCGTAATTCATTTAAAGTATGAAATACGTTGTAATAATTCTCATTATCCTCCATTATTATCTAGTTAGGTTGTTTTTCAATATTTTCTTTATAAACCTTATAAGCAACTTCAACAAAAATCACACACTTGATCTAATCACTAACGCTTAAAGATTATGCTAATTCAAACGCTTTTAATTACTAATTTCACGACTCACAAGAAGTAACTTAGGTACCTCATGATGTAATTAACACTTTTAGCTGACTAAATAAATATATTTCACTCCTCATTATAAACTGGTTTTGATATCTTTATTTAACTTTTGGGTTTTATAATTTAAAGAAAGAATACTTTTACGCGCAAATACGCTTCCATACATACACATGTGTATGTATGCATGCGTATATATGTATGTACGCAAACATATGTATGTATGTTTACGTATGTATGTATGTATGTACACACACACATATAAACGCGCATACATATATATACATACATATGCAATATATATATATATACATATACACACCCACTCACATGCATATATATCGATATGCATGCATATGTATATACACACATACATATAAACGCGTGTATTGTGTGTGCATGTGTGTGCGTGCGTGCGTGTTTGTGTGTGCGTGTGTGTGTGTGTGTGTGTGTGAGTGAGTGAAGGTATGTGGCTTAGTGGTTTGGGTATTCGTCTCACGATCGTAAGGTCGTGAGTTCAATTCCCAGCAATGCATTGTGTCCTTGAGCAAGACACTTTATTTCACGTTGCTCCACTCCACTCAACTGGCAAAAGTGAGTGGTACCTGTACTTCAAAAGGCCAGCCTTAACACATTCTATTTCACACAGAATTTCCTTGACAACTACGCTAATAGTGCGCGTTTTTTTTGCGGAGTACTCAGCCACTTGCACATTAATTTCACGAGCAAGCTACTCTGTTTATCGGATCAACTGGAACACTCGTTGTTATAACCGAGGAGTGCCAGTTACACACACACACACACATCATATATATATATATATATATAAAAGCTCTACATAGCTCCGATAGCTTACCAGCTGTTATTTCTAGCAATGATCGTACTTCGTGTACATCTGCTTTGTATATTTATATATATAATATATATATGCATACATATTTTATATACATACATATTTATATATATATATATATATATATATATATATATATATATATATATATATATATATATATATATATATATATATATATGTATGTATATGTGTGTGCGTGTGTGTGTGTGCGCGTTTATGTCAGTAGCTTAGCTGGGCAGATGGATTTAGGGCGGTCCGCCCCGGGCGATATTTTTATGAGGGCGGTACTTTTGGGTCTGCTTCATAAGCTTGTATGGGCTTGGGCCCGTGGGGGATGGAGGTGCAAGCTCAAGGGCTGCCTTAGGCATCATACTTTCTAGCTAAATGTGTATACGCATGTACGCATGTATGTATATATGTGTATATGTGTATATGTATGTGTGTGTGAATGTGTGTAACAGGAATCCCACATAGTTCCTAACTACCACATTTCATTCGCCTTATATTGGTGGAAGAGAAAGCTATGGAAAGGAACACTTGTTCAAGGTCCCTTTCCTTTTATTTCTTAAGAAAACCTCTGGAAATATATTAAATGCCAAATTAAACCGTTTCCGTGGGTTTGGAGATGTTGAAGGTGGTTCTTCCATAATGTGGCCAAGCTGGAGCACCGCTTTTAGACGAACAAATCGACCCCAGGACTCATTCTTTGTAAGCCTAGTACTTATTCTATCGGTCTATCTTGCCGAACCGGTTGTCAAGCGATGGTGGCGGGGACAGAAACATACAAACATTCACACATACATACATACATACTAACATACATACATATATAGCCATTCACACGTATACATCCATATATACAAAGATACATGCATACATACATACATACATACATACATACATACATACATACATACATACATACATACATAAACGCCAGTGTTATAATGGTGGCAGCTGATGAAGGAAATGTTCTCTATGTGGCCTGTGTGTTTTTTGTAATCTGTTTATCATTTTGTCCAGGTTTTTTTTGCAACGTCATGTACCCAGATATGCATCTATATATACATGTAGATGAAGGTAAGTACATACATGTACATATATATGCATATACTCATATATTATTTATTTATATATATGTATATATATATATATATATGATAGATCGCTAACCACTACACACATTTTTTTCTCTGCTTGTTTCTCTCCTTGTTTCTTTCTGTGTTCCTTTCTGTGGAAGAGCGTAGGCTCGAAACGTTAAAGACTTTTTCAATTCCCGAGCGTTATACTAATACATATATTTGTCTTCTACACCACCTGTCTTCGTCTGTTGTATTTTTGTCAATTCTCCCTATATATATATA